>NC_136491.1:74959125-75114125 GCF_053919585.1 Euprymna scolopes | reverse complement strand
TTGCTGCCCTGTATTAGTAACTTGTTAAGAATGATGTTGAACCGTATCTGGGAAGTTTGAGCGGTCCACAAAGTAAAGCCATTTGCTAAGTTTTTAAATTGAATTTCTTAAGAGGCCTGTGATAAAATTAACAGCCTTGCCCACAAGGACAGTCTGTTTCGCCGCCTTGATAGAATTAGAGCGGAACAGACATTCGAAAGATAACGAAGTAAAGAAGGAACCATTAGCTAAGTATAACACGCGGGCTGACACATCTTTATTAAACACACATACACATATACGCAACGGTTGCTCATACAAATATAGATGTATTCATATGAAGGGATATACATACGGGCACTTATATACATTTACACAGGCGCGTGCGTATCGTGATTAAAATCCTACTTTCTTTCCACACATCTTATTTGGCATAATTAATCTGTATTGCAAAATGTACCCTCTCTGAAAAAAAAGCAAAGGAGTCCATCCATCAAGCGCGGCCGTAGTTGATATTGAACTCCTTACACGAGTTTGTAGTGTAATTCAAATCGTGTCGGTAGCTGAATACTTGATGCTTCGCCAGGGTTATCAAGGGTATTTTTTTTTTGATGCCATCAATAGATGGGGTGCCTATCTACCCTCGAGAGAAGGATAGACCGCGCCAGTTTTTCAACCTGTTGTTTCACCTCTCGGCACATACAGTGCCTCTACTTCCAAAATGGTCACCCATCTGGTACTGGCCAAGGTAAACATTGCTTAACTTCGATGATCTGGCGAGAACCGGTGTATCAACATGATTGTGTCGTATACAAGCAAAGTAATACACACAACTAATTATATAGAATTTATAAAGATAAACAGCGGATATATGAATATACCTGATGTTCTTTCCATAATAATAAATTGAATTTGTAATTACAGATAAATACCAGCATAACTGCTTAAAACTGGCATAGCGATATCGGACACATAACCAACCCTTATTGACATCAATATGACTAATTATGCTGGCTTCTATTGAGCTGGGAGAAAGAAAATATCAAAGGCTTAAGTAAACCACGGAATAAAACTGGAATCCCAGTTAATCTACCTCATTCCAGTAATCATATAAACCACCAGTCCATGAGATAATTAAAAAAGGACTATCTTGCGAATATACCTGGCAAGCTAAGTGCAAGGGAGACACTGACATTTGGGCTTAAAAGAACGGTTTGTATTCTAAAACATTGTCTCGGTTAAATTATTTGAAATTACGGAAGAATGCCCAGAATCAAATGAGTCATCCCGTTTCACTAATAATAAAAAGATAAGAAAATTTGTTAAAAAAATTATTTATATAATATAATGTTATTGTTTGGGTTTTTTTTCGTTTGGTTGTTCACACACTCTTGCTATCTTTTATAAATATCAAATAAACTAAACAGATAATAGATATCTCCGCTGGAGCTCAATGCCAAACAACTAGATAAAATGTATTCAATAAATAAAATGAAGCGGTTACAAAACTGACATAAATGTTAACTGACTGAGTTTTGACCATTAACTAATGTCGTAATTTTTCAATATATATATATATATATATATATATATATATATATATATATATATATATATATATATATATATATATTTCTGTAGAAATATATTTTTCTTATTATATATCAATCCTTATATAGGAAGCTCAATGTGATTATAGAGCAATATATAGAATAAATGACAAAAATTTATATATAAAAATTCATGATGTTGACAATCTTATTGTTTATTCCTTTAAATCAGTTGATTTATACAAGTTTTGACAGTATCTGTTTCGTAGTGCAAAACCAATCACTTAATTATTATATCAATTAGTGAATCTATTATGCCCTTAACTCATCAGGAGAAATAGCAACTATCAATCCGTCAAAAGGAATTAAAATGTGATTTTACATGGTGAAAATCCGAAAATTGGAAGAGAAGCTGCAGTATCTTTATATTTTTCCATTACGCCATATTGAATTTTAATCAAACCAAGTCATTAAACCCAACTATTCGTACTAACAATTTAACTAATTTATGAATCTTCTACCAAAACGATCCATTTAATAATGAGTAAATTTATTAATTCTAAGTTATGTATACATAACTTAGAATTAATAAATTTACTAATTATTAAATAGCTAATTTAATAATGAGTAAATTTATTAATTCTAAGTTATGTATACATAACTTAGAATTAATAAATTTACTAATTATTAAATAGCTTCTCTTCCAATTTTCGGATTGCAATCATGTCAAATCACATTTTAATTCCTTTTGACGGATTGATTGTTGCTATTTCTTCTGATGAGTTAAGGGCATAATAGATTCACTAATTGATATAATAATTAAGTGATTGATTTTGCGCTACGAAACAGATACTGTCAAGAATTGTATAAATCAACTGATTTAAAAGAATAAACTATAAGATTGTCAACATCATGAATTTTGGAATATAAATTTTTGTCATTTTTTCTATATATATAGTATGGTTTCTTTCTGTAAGTGTATCATATATATATATATATATATATATATATATATATATATATATATATTGTTATTTAAAACTGTACAGAAAGTCAGAAAACATTGGTACCGTCAGTTTCGAGCCTAACATAAGCGGGACCAGTTAATGGTAAATAATGTTAGACTCTCGTCAGCCATATTGTTTTCTGTTTATCTTTCTGAGGAAAAAACAGGACCACACACATTTTCTATAATAATGTTTATTTTTATTTAATTATAGCTTGTCTGTCCCTATTTCTATATATTTTATTTTTATATCAATTTTTTATTTAATATATTTTTTGTAAATATATATTTAAATCTATTTTTCCTAGTCTGTTCTTAATTTACATGTTTTTCTGACCTTCTGTACGGTATAAATAAATAAATATTAAGCTCTCACATTGAAAATTTTTTCTTTGTAATCAAGCACTTTGGTGGAATTTTCCCCATAAAACAGTAGACATATATATATATATATATATATATATATATATATATATATATATATATATATATATATATATATGTGTGTGTGTGTGTGTGTGTGTGTGTGTGTGTGTATTCAATTCATTGTTTTGTTTTCCAACAATCACGATGACCGAGGTAAGCGTCTTGTATCTTTTGATATTCTAACAAAGTTAAAATTTAACAAAAATTGTTACCAATATTTCAAGAGATGCGCATAACAAGAAAAACCATTTTGTTCTAAAAGTCGAGTATGCAGTCGTATGGGGTAATATACGAAGGCCATTCCAAAATTAATGTCTCCTTTTTTTATTCTAACCGATTTGACTAGGGAGATTGCAAATTCCATTGTTTTGATGACTGAACGTATACATTCATGATCTGTAGCAGATATTGACGGTGTGAGACTTTAAGGAAACAGCCTCCGCCATGAACGTGCAACATAAGCACAGATTTGTCAATGAATTTCTGGCAGAAGTGTATTACGAATGGTTGTGACTATGTAGAAGTACGGATCACAAAACGTCGCTCGTTTTAATGGCGCCACACTCGATTAATCGCTTTGTGGAAATTTGACCCTCCTACATTTTTTTTTTTATTCCTTATCATTTTTTAAAAGTTTTATAATAAAACACAAATATTCTTAATATGTTAGATGTGACTTTTATTATCTGAACGTGTATTACTACCATAGTTTCAACGTTAAGACGACGCCAAACTTATAATTCGATATGAGTGTCATACGAGGTGATGCTGTATTCATAAATTTCAAACCGAGTTTGTTATTTTTTGGCCACAATATCCAGCTTGGGATTTCCGGTGAGATTAATTACGAACATAATTTCCAATTTATTAAGTATGGTTTCTTTCTGTAAGTGTAAATTTGCAGAAGTTATTAGTTCAAGAAACGTATTTATTTATATAATATTAACTTAACTATAACGACTCGGCAGTAGTAATTATATGTATGCTTTCCTACGCTTTGCTACTACTTTAATTAATTGCAAACGTTCTATCAATGCTTCTTAGGAAGCTCCTTGTACATCTTCCCGAGGATATACTGCACCAAACTTTGCGTCATCCAGATCGCAACTGCCATAGGTGTATAATCGATCGTCATTAAGATTTAAATGAAATGAAGTAACCATATTGTATAAATGTTTAACATATGAAGCAAATCTAATAATCACATATAATAATACTAGTCTTTTTAAAGCACAATTAGGGAGGTAGACAATATGTTGCAAAGATTTTCGAAAAAATATCGGAAGAAATGTAAGATTAACAGACAGGAAAAGCAAGTTCAGTATAATTCATACTGAATGTAGATAAGCACTGAGAAACCGACCAGTTCGTGAATAGCGTGAAGAAAACAGTATTATAAACAAGAGAGACCGCTAAGGCTTTCGAACTGCATTTTAAGCTGAATCAAATGAACTTTTCTGCTTATCCCGCTGTAATTGATAGAAAAATTCCGGTTTAGTAATCAGCCCATATGTGTTGACATTGTTATATAGCAATCTCTGTAGCGTGTGTGTGTTTATGTGACTGTACATGTTATTACGTGTATGTTTGTTTGTATCACTCTTCGTATTGTCTGTATCGTGTTGGGTACATGTTGTACATGTCGAAATGTGTGATTACATCTAGTGTGTATATACGTGCTATTTGCAATTACTAATTGTGTTCAACCCCAAAGAAGACTTTATATTCTTATAGATCTCATTTGTCAGCATATTTATAGTGTTGAGCGTAGGTCAATCATGTTCATTCATCAGTTAGGTTTTTATCTTAAGCCATAGCTCCTAAGGTCGCAAATATTTAGGTGTAATTCACGCCACATTTGCAAAAATGACTAATGTCAATGACAAATAAATATGTAAAGAAAGAATGGCTAAGTCTATCCATGCATTAATAATTGATTCTAGAGCCAGCCAGAAGGTATGCTTCTGTAAATAAAATTTTCTTGAGCACCTTAAAGAGTGCTCAATATAATTCTAGTTGAAGAACTTTTTGGAGTAAGAAGTTAAGCAAAGATAATTGTTCCGGCTGCCGCCATGTAATTTGTGTATAATTTTCATGAATTGGGTTGAATGTTTGCCTATGTATTGTTGCCTTATGTTTAGTCAGCGTGTGTCAGTGTGCGACGTTTTTATGAAAGTGCAGTACGTGAATATCTCCGTTGTCTGCGCTAGTCGCTATCGATATTCAAGTATATAATAGAGTAAATGATGTATATTTGTGTTTTTATATTACACACAGAAATATGAGTTGAATATTGTGGTCTGTAATTAGTTGTGTCTTAAAGTTGCTCATCTGAGATATTGTCCAATCGAAAAGTGATACCTAACATCTATATCTGTTGTTTTGTCAATAGTATTTCGTGACGAATGAAAAACTGTATATAATTCATTGTACGAATAATAAATATAATGTCACTATTTTACGCTGCCATAAAAATAGAAATGCGTCAGAATCTATTCTTACAACTCAAAAATAGCACAACGACTCAGTTATACTGCGTTCAACTGGCGCATATGCATTTTTAAATGCAGATTGTAAGTATAAAATAAGTTTCCGCTCTAATGTACTGTCATGTTTCTACTTTATTCATGATTGCATTGACATTGCTGACACAGTAGTAATTTATATTGTAATAAGCCGCAATTTATTTAAAGGACAATATATCTTTTGTTTAATTTCAAGCTAAAAATTAGCAAACTTTTACATCAGCCGTGATTCTTATGTGACAATACAAAAAGCAAAAATACTTTAAAAAAATAATATATAATAATATTTGCTAAAATATTTTATAAGTGTATACATTTATCTATACATGTTCGCCAGTTTAAATGTACAAAAGTTATAAGGTCTTGACTACGAATGGGTATTATGTCGAATTGTTGTTGAATATGGATGGATTTGAGCTCGTTTTTGCATTAAATACTAATCCTTATTATGCTTAACTGTGCATTGAACAGATACAATGATAATTGGCTCGGTAAATCTTATCTTAAAAGTCCATAGAAAATTTGAACCAGATCGGTCCAATATTTTAGGAGAAAAAGTGGAATGAGCAGGCAGAAAGACAGAGTGACAGAAATACTAGGAGAATTATAATATAGATTTGTTTTTTGTTGTTGTTGTTTTTTTTTTTTTTTTTGAAAATGAAACATTAACTTGACGCAAGATTTATACAGGAGAGCAGGGTTAAGGAATATTTATCTCATCGTTGAGACGTTTATCTAAACTTCATTAAAATGTTCTTTCGAGGTGAACTACCTTTTCTCATTATCCTAGTCCACCATTATAATATTATATAAGATATAGATATAATAATTATCTATTTCCCTAGTCCACCAATAATTTGACATGTAAAGACTAGAAGAATTTTACTCAGAGAAATATATATGAATGTGTATATTTTTGTCTCTAATGGGTGGGTGATGAATACAAATTCCCATCCAGTGTTTCCCTCACGTCTCGTATTAGAAATTGAGTGCATCAACCCTGATAAGAGAAACAAAGAGAACGAAGCAGAGGAATCGGCGACAGGTAACAATCTATGCCAGATAGACGGTCATGTAACTCTTCCGTTAACGTAACTCTTCCGCGCGGTGTTCCGCTATTGAACATTTGATGCTAAATCCAATATCACGCTGCTTCTGCATTTTGAATTCTGACATCTCTTTGCAAGCGAATATATATTCTGCATTCTCTTTCTTTCAGGTCGCCATCCTATTAATGGGGGAAAGAGATATAGACGCGTTTATAAAAAAACTAAACGAACCAAAATCAAGTTCCCTTACCAATACTGACATTAATAATGAACATGGATCCTTTTATTTTGCTGAGGTGAAGTTATGTTCTTTTAAGATGATTAAATACGTTATGATGCTCTGGCCGATGGTCGTTCGTTCCTTTCCTTGGTTACAATGACTTTGGACTAGCATTCTCGTAGCTGAGTAAATTATAGTTTATGTTTTTATCCCTAATTGAGATTTTGTATATGCCTGTCTCAAGCCGAAACTATTCTATGATTTCCATACAAGAAGCTGAAACTATATTCTTCTTCTTCTTTTTCTTCTTCTTCTTCTTCTTCTTCTTCTTCTTCTTCTTCTTCTTATTATTATCTTTAAATGCTCAATTTAGTTTACTATGGTATTGTAGACCATAGTAAATTTATGGTTGGGTTGCGTAGTATGTGTTATGATGTTATAATACTATAATACCATGATCTTATTGATGTTTTTTAGCGGGTATGCAGTGTAGTACATGTTCGCGCGTCATGATTCAATTTACCCAGGCATCGTCTTTTTTTCGTTTTAGGATAATGGAGTATATGTCATAATGTGATAAAAACATTTTCTCAGGAATGGCAACCTCCGTGGAGGGTAGTGTAGTATATGCTCGGTGTTCATCTAACACTCTCTCAAGCATTAACTGCCCGTTGGGATTGCAGTGTAGTATATGTACTTGCAAACACATGTGAGCACAACTAGCATATTATTATTATTATTTTTTTTAATATTATTAGTGAAATTAAGAATATCCGTTCGTGTAACATAATACTATGGTAAGGATGTGGACAGAGAAAATGTAGAATCTCGTTTATCAATCTCTGACGGATTTTTGTCGCATTGTGTATATCGATGTTATAGATTACATAAAAACCGAATGTGATCATAACTACCGCCGTAAAATTCCCTCCGGCCGGAGTAACAGTGACATGAAATATTAATGACAAGGAGATTTAGCCACAACGCTAGATGTTGTTTTCGCTCGTGTCAGGAATGGTTATAGCACCTCCCGATCATGTCACCGTACCACCATAAACATCAAATACTGCAGCGGCTTCGTTCCAACTCACTACGTCAACATCGAATTGGTGACGAAAGTTACAGTCGAAGTTGCAGTACTGGCAAATTTTTAGTGGACCAAGTCGACCAATGACATGCTAGCACTGCTAGGAATCATCATCATCATCATCATCATCATTTGCTGTAATTCTATTTCAAAATATTTTACAGGATCCAATCAAAGAGACGTAAAAAACCGTGACATGACTGTTAAAGTACTAGATAAATTGCACTTGTAAATCGAATCACAATTAAAATGAGAACAGTAATCCGAATAGTTCATATAGTAAAATAATTTTCCTGAAATACAAAAAAAAACAGATGTTTCTTTGACATTGAGTTTATCCCTTGTTTTGCATATTACCAAATTTTTTCAGATTGAACTCTCAAATAAATTTCAAGTTTTACAGTATATTTTGTATATAAAATCGTTAGGTTAAAAAAAACAAACAGAATCGTTAAAAATTCTTTCTCCCCCATGTAAAGTATTTTATCTTAAATAATACCGTTTTTATTTCAGCACGACCCGTAAAATGCACAGATGCCATTTTTTTGTGTCACATGGATCACATCGTTTTTATTTTTTATTTATTTTGAAAGCGGAATCATGGCATATTAAAGAACTGAACCGTGCCTATCGCATCTTTTTGGCGGCCTTCTCGCTATGGTGCATGATTGCAGTGTCATATAGATGTGCCCTGATTCTGCCTCCCTATCCGCCCGTTGAGAATTTGACTCAGTTACTCTATAGTTAGAGAGGAATAAATGTATGTTTTATCAACGATTATCTATCATCCTTGTTCTTGTACAGTCAATAAACATTACGTTTATGTCCCAACTCCTGTTTCATTGCATTATTCATCTGTTTCAAATTTAAGTGACGCCATTTCCAAACAATCAGAACAAAATTCAGTAGACTTTTTGCAAGGACCACAGTGTAATATCTGTTCTGTCTCTACGTTTAATCTTTTCTCTCCTCGATATTTGAATAACATCTAGAATTTAGAAATATGTATATATATAAAAAATGAGCCGATGTAATTGTTATTTTTTATTGACGTTTTGGATACTCATGCAGAGAGTGATCCAGACATAACAAAGCTTTTTCCGGAATATGACGTCAACAGCCGGAGTAAGCCTAGCGTCGCCGAGGAAATCAAGCCGAGTGACGCCGATGAAGGCTGAAATGTTAAGTTTTATTAACTGTAAAGAAAAATATTATAAGAATATATATATTTTTTATATATATATATTTAAATAAATAATGTTAAAGATTTTTTGTTCGAGAAGAGGTTCAAAGGCAAGTCAAATAAATATCTTTCAAGGATTTTTAAAAAGTTTTTTTTCAAGAAAAATTGAATTTTTTTTGTTGGTTTGTTTTTTTGTTTTTTTTTATTTTTGTTATTTTGGGGGTATAACTTTTATTATTTTTTTGAGAGGGGAGGGTTCAATGAAAAACCTTAAATCTAGAAAGGTTGAAACAAAATGTAGTGGGATAGGGTTTTTTTTTCATATTAAAACAGATGTTGCGGTTTCCTCGGACCGTTGTTTTATTAATGGTGTGCGTAGATCGTATTCCGCATTCACACTGGAGGTCTTTCTGTATTGCTCGCTTGAACGACCACAAGTAGATTATTTTAAGTATGAAAGCAATTGTCAGGCTGGATTTGGCAAAAAAGATACCAGTCCGGATGATGTAAAGGTTCGGCATTTGGTAGCCTCACACCTCCAGGCATAGTCATCGCTTACTTTTCCTCTTATAATAAGATTGCACCTGTGTCCACATGATGCGCAAGTTTTCATCCGTGCCAGTAATTTTTTTACCTGACAAAAGTCGAGGACTCAGGCTTGTGTTTTCAGTTTCTCACTTAAGGTTGTAAAATTCACGTTTTTTTTCTGACGTGAAAGTACGAAATGGTGTGCTTTTTTTCAGTAATTTATTTTGTTTTCTTCCTCCTCCAAATTGTCGTCTGCTGCTTTGAATTTTCAACTCGCGCGAACGCCCGTTGCGTTGAAACCCATCGCGCTGCATAGTTATTGGCTCCGCTTTGTTTTACGTAAGACGTGTTAATTTCATCGACGACGCTCGGCTTATTCCGCCTGTTGACGTCAGGTTCCGGGGAAAGCCGGGCGACCGATGAGTTACGTCTGGATCACTTTCTGCACGAGTGCCACCTTTTGTTATTATAAGCTATAACGAACTAAGTATAACGGTATCTGTTTGATACACAGATAGGGATTTATAGAAATTAGTGACACTTTATCACATTAAATCTAGAAGTTTTCTCTGAAACTTATCGGCTGATCTGGATGAGATTTTGTGTGGCCCTTTGTTATGATAAGGTGCAGGAAATTAAGTATTATGGTATTCGTTTAACGCACGGTTAGAAATTTATATCTTCATAAGAAATAATATGGAATGCAAACATGAACACACGCGTAAGCATATTCAACCATACATTTGGCATAAAACATTCATTCTTCGCCTTGTTCATGTATTGTAGCATATTCATGTCGTAGATGAAGCCATGGTTAGTGTTTTCCATAGGCCTCAGTCCATTCTTGATCCGATTCCTTTGAAAGAATCACATGATTTTAACTTGACAGAATACATGTGTAATAACAATGTACGGCGCCTATCTGCTTTCAATAAAATTCCTCCCAATTATCTCCCTTTCATGCTTTCATCAGGTCAGTTTCGCGAGTTACTTCTTTTTTCGCGACAGTAGTCGCTGCATCGACGATGTTGCTATGGAAACCAGTAATAAAATGCATCGCTCATGGCTTTAAATATTCTTCGATTTTGAACACCAGAAAATTCAGTACAACTTTTGTTTTTGTGAAACAAAAATTGAAAAATATGTTTTTCGCAATGTAACTGAGAAAGTGATCTATAAACTAAAATAATTGTTTGAAATTTGGTTAAAAAATGAGTAAGGGGTGACACTTTAAAGCAGTTCTAAATGACTAAAACTCTCACTTAATCATATATTCAAACACTGCCCTATTTGAATGATATATATATATATATATATATATATATATATATATATATATATATATATATATTGAGCTGGATTAAATCCGACGATATGAAATAAAATGGAGGTGGAAGGACCTGGATACTCAACGTTTCGCCCGATCTATGCGGGCTTCTTCAAGAGGGATGGTCAATGACCATCCCTCTTGAAGAAGCCCGCATAGATCGGGCGAAACGTTGAGTATCCAGGTCCTTCCACCTCCATTTTATTTCATATATATATTGGGTGAAAATTAAATGCATAATTTATAAGTATATATTCCTCAAGTAGTAGGCAAATTTCTTACGAATAATAGACTCAATGAAGCTATCTTACACAACGCAAGACATATATAAACTATAAATTTATGTTTTTAATTGTTTTATATTAATTAATTAATTGATTAATTAATTAATTAATTATTACTTTATGTTACATAGGGGTACATATATAACGGCGCTGATGACAATTCTGATGGAAATCAATTTATATATATATTACACCATGACGACGACTGTGACAATTCTTGGGGACTTCATATTATTAATACAGACTGTATGATATGTGATGCAACAACAGTTCTTATACACATATAGGGAAGAGGAGATACTTCACTTGTGGATGAGCACATTATACTTATAAGGGGGTTATATAAAGTTCGTCATAAGATTATAATAAAATACATTTACCTTTTTTGTAAGGAATGACGAGACAAACAGTTACAAACATATTTGGTTCTTTATTAAATCGACCGATCGGTGCCGTCAGAAATTCAAACTTGGATCTACATGCATGGTCTAATCTTTTACCTTCTAAAGGGCTCTGCTCTCCAACTGACTATATCTCATCAACTTTTGACTCTCAACTCTGTCTTTCAACTCTCTAACTCTGAGCCCATAGAATACTATATTGAAAAATCTCCTTTGTTTATGACGTCAGAAGTGTGGTTTTCAAACGTGACTAATTTTCACGTGGCTTTACATAAGTTTGTCACAACACACTTTTGGTAAACAAAAGCATCCCCAATTCTAATATCTAACCTATTATTAAAAATATATATTTTAATTTGCATTGTCCATTCTTTTACTGGTCTATTTAATATTCAGATTTCCAAAAGAATGGACAATCGACCCTTTTACCGACATAAAAAAACATTCAACTATTTCTAAAAGAATTAACAATGGACTTAATTTCTAACATTCCATGATCCATTATTATCTTTAACACTTGCCTACAGGGTTCGATTCGAACCTTATCCTAATATCATTTTCACTTATCTAGTATGTCTATTTACTTTATGTAACATTTATATAGAGAGACGAATATTTATACTTATTTTTTCATGAAATTATTATATTTTCTTTTACCATATTTAACAAAAAGATTGTAAATTTCCCTTCATATAATAAAAAAATAAATATTAAAATATGAGTGTGGACTGAATTTTTGTAGTAACTGAAATGTAAATTTACAGTATATATATATATATATATATATATATATATATATATATATATATTCTAGTATTTCAGCCCAGTGTTGCCCGGGTATTTGGATGTGTATGTTGAGCAAAAAAAAAAGTGATAGTAGGAAGGCACGTTCGAACGCGTACCGCAAAGGAGGAAAAGAACGGGGCAAAACCTAACGTTTATGCTATTACGACCACCGCCAAACCGGAAGCGACATTTTAAAAAAATTAAAGCTAGACAATCTAAAAAATATCGGCGAAAAAAAGTGCCCCCCCAAGTTGAAAAGTGCATAGTTGAAGGGGAAGATATAAATGTTTTTAGCCAATTTTTCATATTTGTCGTATGAAAGGTCGAATTTAAGACAATACTGATATTGGTAAAATCCGTCGCCTCTATTGAAAGTTTAAGGCGGACATGCAAACAGGCATACATACATACATTTAGATATTGGTAACAAAAATTTTTCGACCCAAACTGATGAAAAAGCTTGCCCTATTTCTGAATACCCTTTATGTAAAATTTCAAATATTTAGACCAGAAATTGTCTGAGTAATTTGATAGAGACCGCAGAGGTCAATTTTAAAAATTTTTTTACCCCTATTATGACACCTTAACATTTATTGTTTTGGGCTCAAATCAAGTTATTAAGTTAGATCCATGTCCAAGGAACCTATATCTAAAGTTTCAAGTGCCTAAACCCAAAATTGTCGGACGAGTTTGGTAGAGTTCTCAAAGGTCAAATCGTTGAACTGTGACCCCTTAATCGCCAAATTTCTGGGCCAAACCGATCACATCGATTTTTCCAAACCTCAGTACGCTGTATATCAAATTTCGAGTCTGTAGACTAAAAATTGAGAGAGTTATTGCGTACGGAAATGTACACAGACACACGCAGACACACAGGCACGTTCACTTATATATATATATATATATATATATATATATATATATATATATATATATATATATATATATATATGCATGTATACACACACACATATATATATATACATATATATGTGTGTGTGTGTGTGTGCGTGTATATGTAAGTCTTAGAAAAAGAATAAAAGAAGTATTGAAGGCTTCTTTAAATGTGCACCTATTAATATCTGTAAAGCTGAAAAGTTACGGTACAGTTAAAATATAATTATAATAATTTAAACAAGAAAAAGAAAATATATTGATATACATAGACTTTATTTATCGCCATAATCAGAGAAAAGCTTTACTTGGGGCAGATGTTATATGTTTTTATCTCTAGGTATTCGAAAGCCTATGATTTTCATCTGAAGAGGGGATAGGTGATAAACATTTCAGTGCAACATCTAGCTTAGAGGATACTAGAGGGATATTAAAGTGTCTTGTATATATAAGTAGTTAATGTAAATAAATTTAAGTTAACTGTGGCAAACGAGAGAAAGAAAATAGGAGCTATAAGGAATAGGGTATATGAAAAATAGAGGGATAATATAATATTATGGAGGATGATGACACTATGGAGACAAGGCACAAAGATAGAGCGTTGCATAAAGAGGTAAAATAAGATTCAATAAGCAATGAGATTAGATAAATAAAGATTTTTAAATATAATAAACACGTAATAAAGGATAAGTAGATAGCCGTATGAAGTGAGATGAAATAACATAAAATGCAGTAAAATGTATAGTAATTAAATCCAGTGGAAATTACGATATGAATACATGTAAACATTAAAAAGCTGAGGTAAAAGATACAAACATAATAAAACATATGGTATGGGTAAGAAGGAGAGGAGGGATAATAGCGAGGTAGAGTAAACTAGACTAATTTACTATATATATATATATATATATATACATATATATGTGTGTGTATATATATATATATATACATATATATATATATACTTCTGTGGAAATATTTTTATTCACTTATATTTCCTTTTCAATCCTTATTTAAAAGCTCAATGTAATTATAGAGCGTATCATAAATACATGATAAAAGTTTATATTCCAAATTTCATGATTTTGACCATCTTACAATTTGTTAAAATTAAAAGAATCCTTTTTATAATATAGGACTTAAAGGAATCAATTGTAAGATGGTCAACATAATGAAATTTTGAATATAAACTTTTCTCATTTAATCATATACATATAAAAATAAATATATATATATATATGAATTAATGACAAACGTCTATATTCTAAACATATATATATATATATATATATATATATATATATATATATATATATAGTGGCAAGTTACTACATAAAGCAACCAAGTTTGATGGGCATAGAGAATTTTGCTTATCTAAGGTTTATATAGATGAGTAGTCAAACATATTTATGTGCAGCTTTCCTGCCATAGATATATTTTCATACTACTGCTAACTTATTAACCTCTCTTTAAGTAAATACTATACATGTATGTATAGTTATGTATATATTACATATATACACGTGCATATATATATATATATATATATATATATATATATATATATATATGATGATTGCAACGTCTTGTCGGACGGGTGTCACTCCCTCAGACACTGATAGTTAATTAGCCCGAAAAAGACATATAGTCCTGCCAGCGAATTCACATGCTCAAGCAGACATGACACTAAAGACGGTCATTGTTATACATACATATATATTCACGAAAGCACACATACATATGTACACATATCACACACATATATACATGCGTACATACACAATAGACAATACGCACACATATATATGCATACACACACATGCAAACATAAACAAGACGGCCATTGGTATACATACATATAAATATATACATGTATACATACATGTCTATAAGCATACGCTCATATATACCCATATGCATACACAATGCATAATAAACAAACATACATATACATACCCACATGCATACATACTCATATACATACATATACATCCACATACACAAATACATACACACATATACTTACACATACATATGCATACACATATGCACATATATATATATACATACACTTACCTACATATACATACACATCTATATATATGCATTCATACACATACACACATACATGCACACATACACATACATATACATACACGCATGCATACATACAAATACATGCAATATACACACATACATGCATACAAACATATATAAATGTATATATACACACAAACATATATACACATAGACACATATACATACATATACTCATAGATATAAATACATACAAACTCACATGTACATATATAAATATACACACACATACATATATAAATATACATACACATATACATACATAAATAGATATAATGATGGCAGATTAATTGTTACATGCATCCAGCATTACAGGCGTACACACGTCACAGCTTTTTTTTATCGCCACGGGACTTTTTTTTTTTTTTTTTTTTTCAATAGACAAATGCCTGAGGGAGTATCTATACAAAGATGATGTTACAGAGTTTTAGCTTTGTACGACAGCTAAATCTCTCTCTCGGTTCAAAATGTTGACATCCAGCAACAAGCAAGAGCAAGATAGCCAGCAATAAGTCAAACTGCAGACCAGCTTAATGCGGGTACTGGTCTCCCGCTTTGTTGTTGTTTTTTTTGTTTTTTTTTAATAAAAATATATATACATACATATACACATATACATACACACACATACACACATACACACATATACACACATATACATACATATTAAATTCCACAGCCAAACAAAGTCGCAGCCCACAAGAGCCATGACAGTCAAACAACCGGAAGTCCAATAAATGTATACATATATATGCTTATATATATATTCATGCACACACGCATGCACATGTACACATATACATGCACACACATGCACACATGCATACACCAATATTTTATTACGTTATACTATATTTTCATATATGTATACTAGTAATATATTATTTATAATAATAAAGTAAGGTATATATATATATACTTATATATATATATATATATAATGATTAGATCACTCTGACAGATGTTAAAACATTTTAAAAAATAAATTTCAACAGTATTTCTGCGGTTAACGATAGCCGAATGGATTAGATCCTTGCTAATGAATCCAGAGGTCGCTTCTATTCGAATCTATCGACTGGTGTTATCCTGTTCGAATCTATAGCCAGGTCTGAATCTATCAACTGGTGTTAATCATGACACCCTTCGCTGATGGTCCCCGAAAGGATGAAATACTAGTGTCTGTAGGTATTTAATAATGATTATAGCGAATAATTATGTCAGCCCTTTCGAGATACTTGTTCCTTATCGTTGAGCACTTTCACTTGAAATAAAATGTCGGTCAATATAGCTCTTATGCTCAGATAATCGTATAATGATTAGATCACTCTGACAGACGTTAAAAACATTTCAAAAACTGTAAAAATTTCAACAGCATTTCTCCCGTCGAATTGATTAGATCCTTGCTAATGAAGCCAGAGATGGTTTCTGTTGCCGGATTCGAATCTAGCTTGGATGATGATGATGATGATGATGATGATGATGATGATGATGATGATGATGATGATGATGATAATGATAATAATAATAATAATAATAATAATAATAATAATAATAGCAGTCTGCACTGATGATTCCCGAAAGGATGAAACACTAGTGTCTGTAGGCATTTAATAATAAGTATATATATATATATATACATATATATATATATATATATATATATATATAATTATTTTTATATCTACAGACACTAGTGTTTCATCCTGTCTGAGTCATCAATGCAAGGCGCCACGATTACCGAGAGATTCAACCCCAGCGTCAAAGCTATCTCTGACTTCATTAGCAAGGAACACGACCCCTGGACCACTGTCAGCTACAACGAAAAGAAAGTGATATATATATTTTATGAAGTCAAATACAGGGACCCTTCTTTTATATATATTTATATATATATATATATATATATATTCTGAAATAAATTTAGTTAAAATTAGTTTTTAAAAGAATGAACCATTAGATACTTATTGTTAGAAATGCTGACGTGTCGAAATCCAAGGTGCAGCCATATTGCTCTATCACGTCTTGAGTAAATGATTCCAATTTTGGCTCGTATATTCGAATAATAA
The DNA here is from genome assembly GCF_053919585.1 of Euprymna scolopes. NCBI lineage: Eukaryota > Metazoa > Mollusca > Cephalopoda > Sepiida > Sepiolidae > Euprymna > Euprymna scolopes. Next base: position 75,096,717 of record NC_136491.1, on the reverse strand, counting down.
TATAATCACGATCAATTTGAAATTTTTAGACAAGTAAGATTTGGCTTGTCGAAAAGCATAAGCATATTTTTGTTCCTAATGCTAATGTTTTAAATATGAATTCCAAAACGAACGACCGTGAAGAATTAGAGACAGGTACCGATTTCTGTCAGGTAGACGGTCATGTGACTCTTCCGTTCACGTAATATTTCCGCGTGGTATTCCGCTATCGATCATTCGATGCTAAATCCAATATCACGCTGCTCCTGTATTTCGCATTTTGACATCTCGTTCCAAGCGAATATTTATGCAGGAGTCTATTTCCTTCTGGGTCGCCATTCCATTACTGTGAGAGAAGCGATACCAAATTTATGGGCGTTTCTAAAAAAAAAAAAATATTAAAAATAACTATTATCTAGTCAAGGTCACAATGCCCTTACAATAATAAGTGAACGTTTCTCTTAGCTAAGGTAAAGTCTCGTTTACTTAATATGGTTTACTGTATTTCTGCAAGAGGCCGCTTTTTTTAAGATGCGTTAGACTCTAGTAGACACTATCTGAATATAAGCATTTAATACAAATTGAGATTTGCTATATGTCTCGCTCAACCTGAAACTATACAATGGTTTCCCTATCAGAAGTCATAACTATACTATCATCATCGTTAAATACTCGATGCAGCTATATTTTCAGACTACCAGACCACACACACACACACACACACACACACACACACACACACACACACACACACACACGGTGGAAAAGAAAGTTCTTGCGTTTTTTTATACTTTTACACTCAGATGAAAATATCTCGACAAATAAGACAATTTATTAATCGAAATAAGACCATCAGATTCAACACACTTTTGCCAAGGCAATCAAGTGCTTGTATCCCAGTAAAGTATATCCTACGGTTTACTGACGTTTCTGATATCGCTTAGGTTTTTGAAGCATTTCATACACAGACAGAAAGTTTTCGAGAATGCTTGAAAAATGGTAGTCAGTAGATGAGAGGTCTGGTAAGTATGGCGGAGGGGGAAGAGTTTTTTAGTCAATTAGTTCAATATCTGCAGGGTCGGTTTAGTAACGTACGTTCAGGCATTGTCGTGGAGGAGAACAGAGCCTTTTCTGTTGACAAATACTGGGTATTGTCGTCGAATTTTCTGATGCATTTAATCCATTTGGTAACAGTACTTCTCCACCGTAATGGTTTTGCCTGTATAAAAAAAAAAAACTGTAATAGATGAGACCGGTCGCGGGCCACCAAAAAAACAGCATGACCTTTTGGTGCAAAATCCGATGAAGCTTTGTCGGTGCCTAACCAATGAGCAAAGCGTCGTCGGTTGTCGTAAAGTATGGGACTAGAAGAAGCGAGAAATAATAGGCTGTTTAACATAAATTCAACATTTACTTTCAATACTCTTTATTTGTGTAATTTAAATTTGATTGCATATTTATGTTTAACATTTCTTCTGAATAAATTTTGATTATAGTTGTAAATTAATTCAATTTTAACTAAAAAGAACGAAATGAAATGAATTACATTCCATTTAAAATGAATTTGTTTAAAAGATTCGATATTAGTTCATACTAAATTTGATTATATTTTAGATGAATTATGATAGTCCAATTCGACAAATAAAAAAACATAATTGCGGTATTACGTACAAGTAACGCAACTATAACAAATCTTATGTGCATAGAAATCGTACAATGATTGATTTCTTTCTTAGGAACCGTCAATTAAAAAGAAGACAGTTTCTCTAAATAGTATCTTGGTATGTATGTTCTCGACTTATCATTCATTTGAGAAGCCATTGTGTATATATTTAAAAAATTTTGTAGAATCATTGTTATATTAGTTTTTCAAGTGAATGCAAATTACTTTCTATTTATTTTTAAATAATTAAGAAGTAATTTTAAATGAGAGATTAAGTTGCAAAATAATGAATATTTACGACGATATTTCCCTTTAGTTTTTAGTTGAATTGCTTTTACATATCTGTAAATGAGTTATTAAATCTTGTTGAACGTTTAGAGGAAGTTGAAAACGACACTGGAGAATCCGTGATTGATTTATTAATTTTTATTAAACATTTTATTTAAATTATAAAAAATATAGTTAATAGCTTGAAACTTCATTGGTTCTAAACGTCTCGAATGAAATAATTCCAACGTAATTTGATAACTTGGGTTAAATAGTTAATCAAAATCTAAAGCTATGGTTTTATTTGATAATCATATCGTGGGAAATTCAATCCAATTTTATAGTCCCTGAGGAATTAACGAGATTGACAATAAACAAGAAATGCAAAGAACCAAGAAATGTAATTGCATTTGTACAAAATAAAGGGAATAAAATCTTTAACAAATGAATCACCATCTCTTGACATTTCCTGCGCAAATAAACATGCATGTGCAAGCGTTGCTTTTTCTTTCTCATCTACGTCGTTTCTTTTTTTTCTTATTAATATCTCTACAATTTCTATCTGTGTTTGTCGCGTTTATTATACGGCATAATTACATTGAAACAACAGTTTTTGTTAAGATTGCCGAAGTCATACACCACCAAACATTTTTACCAGCAAATGAGTTGAAAATGCAATGCACTAGGATTACAGCTACACCTCACTGCATAAAACAAGCTCGACAACGTAATATGTTCGGATGAACTTGCTGAATTTGTGCACTCTTAACGTAAATATCCGAGAAGACAGATCCCATCTCCTAGAGTATAGAGAATTTCGTATGCCGAAGCAGTCTTCCTGTCTAATATCTGATATGTTTGTAATCGCTTGTCATTGGAATTTTCTTCCTGCTTCTCAGAAATGCTGAAATTTAAATATAATGTTAACACACGTCTTGCATATAAATCTGGCATCTACGTTCACGTACGTTGTTTACGTCTCAGAGGCAATGTGGCATATTTTAGTGTGAATAAAAGTGATAAGAAAATATCACGTCATCGAAACTGATTTCGCAGTAACAACAACAAATGGAAGTTATTTGCTATATTTTTTCCTTCAGGTGTCCCTGAACTTCAAAGTTCACTAAATATAAAGATTAACAAGTGTAAGTTAAATGGTGAGACAACATGATTAGTCTAGTTTGGACTTGAATCGGGCTTTATTATTTAAGAGGTCGGCTCAACAAGTACTTATTTTCATAAGATTTGAAAACGACTATGTTGTAGCCAGTTGTAAAGCAGCTACATACTATTGCGTTTCACAAACGGACAGTTCTATAAAAATAACTGTGCTCATGGATGTTTCCTTTAGGTTAAAGCACAGACAGTAAGGATTGAGGTAAATTATCGACAGCTGTTGTAGTCAGACGAGTATTTGTTGCGAACTCGAGTGCCCACCATAAAAATCAGGATAAGTTCGCCATGTGAGTAAGAAAAAGTAGGGAGATGAAATGGTTTTCGTCCACTAAATTTCAAGGACCGTTTTGTATCTTGACAAGGCAGGGAAAGAGTTTTATTAGGAGCTGCAGCCCAGATATGTTAACAGTGCATCATCTTCAGATGTACTTAACTCTTGTATAGTTTAAGCATTACGTCAGAAGTTGTATACATTCTGGAGGGGTAGAATAACTGCACTATTTTCAAGTAGTTTTAGGCAACATATTTGATTTAACCGGTTTATTGCAGGTTAAGGGTCATGGTAAGATCCAGAGGTTCGTCAACGTAGGGCCTTTACCAAGAATAAACCCTTTTATTTAATCTAGGGCAAAGTGCGGAAGGCAGCGTTGGTGGTAAAAAGATGCAAGTTTAATTTTGATTTGCATTATAGGTAACTAATCATGTTTTTTTATTTTATTGTGCCACACGTTTTATGTCGGAGGAGAGGCATTCAAAAAGATATTTGTTGTTGCCAGCCTTTGAAATTCTGCCTATTAACGACGAATTTAGCCTATGGGAGATCAAAAATATGATGATCGGAATGACATTTCCAGATATTATGTAGCTGGAGATCTTGCAAAGTATACTATTTCGCCAAACTCTGCCTTAAACATATCTAACAACTATTCTCTACAAAGAAACCCATCATCAAAGTGATATTACAACTGCTTATATTTTGGAAGAGAAATTTGATAAACTGTCGATGAATAAGTTATTTTTGTTTGACAACTTTAATCACAGGCTCAAATAAGTTACTCACGACGTACAAGACACCGATTTTTCTGTATTGCCATGCGGAATGTCTGTTGTAAATATATGCTTAGCAGCCTAATATTATCTACGTTAGCGAGCGTAAAAGGCTTATAAAATAATATTTTTCTTTGTCGTGCTTTTTCAATATTCATTCTGTCGATATGGCTTTATTTATTTGCGTCATAATGACAGATATTCGCGTTATGATTTTCCTTTTAAATTTTTACCTGTTTCCTCAGTTTCTACTAAAGGAGAATCCGCAATAATATAAGCATCTGACAACTCAATTACTTAGCACTGAATAAGAAGCAATGCATTCGTGTGAGGTAAAATATCATCAGTTTCTATAAACAACATTAATCAAAAATTGTTGTAAAATGTATTTATTACGGAAATACAAAATAATTAAAACAATATCACATTGAATCCCCGTATCTCGTTTACGTGTAATCTTTTGAAATGTGTATATACTTCTATATATATAAAAGCGAAAATGTGTATATGTATGTATGTATGTATCTATGTATGTATATATGTATGTGTGTGTGTTTGTATGTGCGCTAAAAACTTCTGACACACAAAAAAAAATCACAAATTTTGTCTCATATTAAGGGCCGACCCTTCGGACGAGAAATATCGAATTTTTGGCCCCAACGATCAGCTTGGCCTTCCCTTGTAGGAGGGCCCAAAGAGTGACATTTTTTCGCTTTTCCTATGTATTTATATATTAATAAAGTTATAAGCCAATGATTTTTATACGTAATTGAAAAACACGCCGATTCATGTCACGTGATGACAGCAAGCTGTTATGGCGGTCTGTATACAAACCATTGCATATAAGAGATTGTTATCGAAAACATATGCAGGTATCATACAAATAAAAGTATTAACTTACACGTTATGAAAACTATACCTAAGTTTACATGGGTTTACAAATTGTAAAATACGATAGCTAAACGAAACATTACAAGCAAACCTGTCCAGAAAAAAAATAAATTAAGCTTAAAAATATTTAGCTACGTGATGAAACATTACCCAATTCTACACATTTTTAACATATGGACATTTTTTTTAAAATGTATTCTTCTTTGCTTATGGGAGATAGAGAGGGAGAGGGGGGAGAGACACACACAGAGGGAAATACATTTTTTTACATCTCCAACACATTTGACAATAATTTCTGACGAGGGCGCTACACAGAACGTCTGAAACGCGTAAAAACGATTTCAATGATTTAAAAACATTATTACAATGATCCAAACATAATTTTCAATGAAAAACCAAGACACGGAATAATAAAATAATGTTAAAAAATACACATTGTTGGTGACTACCCCCTTATTTAAATATACATCTTTCTTTCGTTGGAATTTCTTAACCCATTTTATATATATATATATATATATATATATATATATATATATATATATATATATATATAGAGAGAGAGAGAGAGAGAGAGAGAGAGAGAGATTTCCAAATATTTTGTTTACATAGTTCGATACGTCTACTGCGGTTAAGTTTTACTTTTATTTGTTTTCATAAACACGGTTTTCGGAAATTTCTTAGTAACCAGGTAATAATTATGTTTTATTTTCAAGAATTTATTTTTTATTTTATTCATAATATAACTGATTTTTCTTATAGTATTTACCAATTATACTCAAGTAGCATTTTAATAAAAGTTTAGCGCGAATCAATATAACCGTTACGCTTCAACAATTGATTTTCGTTCGATAATTCACAAACCTATGATTGAATATTGGTTTTAAAATTACCTACATGTTGAACATATTTGGTTTTGTTTTACTTATAAATACATTCGAAAAAGCTGTTTTTTTTTCTTTTGAAGTTTTATTTAAACAGTCTTTATTTGAACTTGATGGGCTTTTGTTTTTTTTTTAGTTTTATGAACTTTTTTCCCCATTAAAACTAGCAGAAATGTGTGAGCCTTCTGGGGAACTAACTGCCTCAGTATAATTCCAGAAATATATAGTGAGAAAAGACGGAACATGTTATTTATTGATTATACTATACTAATAATATTTTTATGGTAGGAAGTTATTTTGTAAATATTCATTCATTAATTCAAAACCCTGGGGAGCTAATCGCTTCAATATAATTCTATTCAAAACCGGTTAAACTAGCTGATTATATGAATAACAAAGATTAGTAAAGTCATATGGTGATTATATACATTTCAATGTAATTTTCTGACTCCACCCAAACCTTGTGTGTAGTGAGTAACCAGATATTTTCTAAAATTCATGAATATTTTTATTTGAATTTTCCAATTTAAAACATTTATATTTAGTTATTTATTTTATTTTTTAAACAAAGAGTGCTCCTTTAAATCCATGGCAAATCCATTTATTGATGTGTAAATGCATCAAATGTTATTAATTACACATTTTGTTGACCAGTCTCAATATCATTTCCATACATCATAAAACAATCTACACAAAACAAACAAATCTTTTTTTATATTTATTTGATTTGCTTCTTACTATAACTAAATTGAACTTTAAATTAACCCTAAACAATTTTGTCAAATTGGTTTCCTTACGTTTATATTGTGTAGGCATCATTCATTTGCCTATAACATTTATCAGCAAAAAAATTGTTTAGACAAAATCATTCATGAGAGATGCAAATTCCTGGATACCTAAATGAACACCAATAGAAGGGCACTCTTATTGGTTTAGATTAAAGATCACAATGCACTTCCACATTGTAGTTAGTACTTCATTACATAGAGGCTTTCTTGGAAACATTCCTTCAAAAGCTGGTCCTGGATATGACCTTTACCTATATCCAATGGTTAGGCCCCTGCTTGCGGGCTTTGGGAAGTGTGAGACTATCCCTTAATTGCCATTGCTTCCAGGTCCACTCTAACCTGGAGCGGTAGTACCTGTTAGGTCCTCAACTATGGGTTATATAGAAACTGACTTGAATCCCCCCCCCAAAAAAATCCAAATATATTCTATTATAAACTTTTTTCCAAATCACTGGAATTGGCATTAAATGACCTAAAAACAGTTTATATGCCGGAAAACAAAAAACAACCAACCAATCTTTAAAAGCATATCAATTTATGCAAAATGAATTTTAAGAAAATATGTTCTCATTACATTTTATTTACATATATAAATCTTTCTCCCTGAATCCTCACTAAATAATATCGGATGTATGTATAATATGATTATACTGTATATGTTTTGTTCATTTTCTAATTTCATCAAAAACCAATTTGTTTCGATGTATGAAAAATTAGCTTTTACCTATTCTATGGAAGCATAATCAATTTGATGTCTTTTAACATATTTCTAAAATTCTTCAAGATAATGACCTATTTAAAAACAGATTGCCTATTAAACTGTTTCCTTTTAAAACTCTATGCCATGTTTTTCATAAAATATCTTTATATTCTACAGATTTTATTCTACGTGCCAATATCCACTTTTTAAGAAAATATGTTCTCATTACATTTTATTTACATAAATAAATCTTTCTCTCTGAATCCTCACTAAATAATATCAGATGAATGCATGTGATTATACTGTATATGCAATGTTAGTTTGCTAATTTCATAAAAAAAACTTTCCACTTTCTCTTCCAGCTGTTATACGATTAATAGAAAGTCATACTTCACTAATATTTACATATAATTATAGCATATCCACTAAATATTTAATAACAAAGATTAGTAAAGTCATATGGTTATAAAATACATTTTAATGTAATTTATTTTATGATTTTTCCTCCCTTCTGTCTAGTGAGTAAAAACATATTTTTAAAATTCATGGATGTTTTTTTTTTACTTTTATAATTTAAAACATTTATATATAGTTATTTATTTTATTTTTGTAAACCAAAGAGTGCTTCTTAAAATCCAGGAAATAATAATTCCGCTTTTTTTACAACTCTCAATAGCATTTCCAGTCATTATAAAGCACTCTGCAGTCTCTGAAGCATGCAATAAGATTTAATGAAAGTCTGTACCACCAGTATTAATCACTTAATGTCCACACTGTTACATTAAGATTACAAGACATTGCTGAAACAGTAAGAAGAAATTCTAGATGTATTAATTTGCTGATGGACACATTTTCATGATTCACATAAAATCACAACTGTGATAAATTTTTATATATGTCCTAGAATTCAGGAACATCCTCACAATAGCAGACAAGAACATGAACATACAATGCACCTGTGCCATGTGGAATTTCAATCCTTATTGTGAATGAAGAACAGAGAGACATTATTTTGCAATTAGGTAATGGACAATTGCAACGTATTGCTGAAACTCAGCCTTCAATAACTACTTATTTTCTGGGGTGGTGAAGATGGTTATCATTTTTAACTCTGTCAGATAAACCCATTAGCAGGTCTTGATACTAATCGATTAGTTACAGCAAAGAGCTTATATTCATTTCTTTTCATGATTAGAGATGCCTGTAATCATATTTTATCTTTAAAGGAAGTGATCAGTCAATTCATGCTGGATATGTTTGCGACAAAAAAAAAAACGGAAAGATTAGAGGTCATATGAAGAAATAAAAAAATTAGTAAGAGTTAAAAATATATACACATAAGATACGTTATAAATTAATGTAGTTATACATATAATACAAATACAAATATTGGACAGCTAATTGTCTTGCCTTCAATCTTTACAGGATGATAACGATATATGCATCCACAAACTCAGGATGCAATGGCTGATATCAGAAAATTTGGTCATGTTGATCTTTTCATTACATTCAGCTGTAATCCCAAGTGGATTGAAATCAATGATGAATTGTTCAATACCAAACAGCCAAGAATCGCCATGACTTAATTGCTCGGATATTCCATGAAAAGCTAAAAAGTTTTCTCTGACTTATCAAAGAAGGACAAATTTTTGGTGAATTGAATGCTTACACGACAACAATTGAGTTACAAAAGAGAGGACTTTCTCACTCTCACACCCTGATTTGGTGTAAAGAGAATATTTGGGGAGATTACAGACACAAAGTTATTTCAGCTGAGCTGCCAGATGAAACTGTTGATCCAGAACTTTTTGAAATCATCAAAACACAACTAATCCATGGCCCATGTGGAGTATTCAATCCATCATCAACATGTATGCAAGAATGCAAATGCTCTAAAAAGTCTCCAAAGCCTTTCATTGCAGAAATACAGTTGGACTACAAGGGATATCCTCTTCAACGTGTACTGTCTACAACATACTCAGAAGCATGTGCATGCATGGACTTTTGAAAGATGATGAACATTGGTGAAAAACCTTACAAGAAGATCAGTTTCACGAGTAGCCAGTCAAATTAGACAGTTATTCGCATTATGCTGACAGCCTTTGAAATTGAGCAACCATATTTGCTGTGGGGAGAATTCAAAACTGATATGTCCAAAGATTATCTTCATCAAATCCGACTGCAAAATGAAAATATGGCAATTGCATTTGCACCTGAAATTTTTAATCTATCTCTCAGTGATCTATCCTGTCGAGTCCAGGCACTTAACCATGCATTAACTACTTGTGGAATGCCAGAGCCTGATGAAATAATGAACGTAAACAACAGAATACAACAGGAGACCTCTTTCGATCATGAAGCATGTGATCACTTCATCAACCAAAGTATTTTCAAACGTCGTGAAACTGTTGACAAACAGATAAAAATCCGATGACTCCCAAGGTCCAATTTCTTTCTATTTTGACTCATTTGCAGTCATTTGTTCCGGATAAAAACCGACTACAATGTTGTTGACTACCATATATACGAAATTTCATGTCTATAGATATAAAATTCGTTTAGCATATAGGTTGAGAAGTGTTTCCACACACACATTCTCACTTTAATAGATATATAGATAGATTAATATAGAATGACACTTTAACAATCTCGAAACGTGTTTCTAATCTTATTTTCACATACTGTTAATTTTGAATAATGAAAAAGGTGTGAGAATTTCTACCATAGTTAAGCACATAGAGTCGATTGTGCTGATTGTAATCGGTGGCTTTTGTGGTAATTAGATAAACCGTTCGTCTGTAATGCCGCTACACACATGTCCATGAACGGTACATACGTATAGAAACAACGTACAGAAACAATAAATATACATATCTACATATGACCTGATGAAACAGTTTGCTGAGGTGAAAATGAATTGAGTATAATCGATTAAATTCCAGTGCCGTGTATTTATCTATATTTAATAGGTTAACGTTTGTCTACATGTATTATAATCTAGAACCAATATAGAAGTATGATTCACCATTTTTTACGTAAAGTAAAATAAAATGTTCATAAAAATAAAAATCTTAACAACGTTATAGTAATGAAACTGTGCCAATTGAGTCTTGATTTAGAGTGAGTGTTTTTTCACCTTAATAATCTCGGATGTTTTCTGTTTAAATAATTAAATAAAGAAATATTTATCACAAAATACGTATCCGGTTATTTGTGTTTTAAGTATTTCTGACTTTTGGGGTAAAAGTTCCCTCTCACTTTATCGATTTATTGTCAGTGAGGATTAAATATAAAAATTGATGAAAAGGAATGTGATTTTTTTTCCTGTGACAAAACGCACTCATCTGATGAGAAACCTTTTTTTTTAAAAAATTGCAAAGATGCAAATCCCAAATATAGGAGAAAATCACCATTAGACAGACATACAGATAATTTTCATTGATCGTAAATATTTCAAAAGAAAACTAAGCAGAGTTGAACTACATTGTAAGTAAAGAAAGGTCATACAGAAATGAGTATAAATTCATATGCTTTCAAAACATATACAAAAGAAATTGAAAACGTATACAATTTAACAGACAGAAATATATGCAAATAGACATCTAAACAAATTCAAGAGAAGCGGAAAATGAAGTAACTTATTTCTTAAGCAATAAATAATATCGGCATTAATTCTCTGAAAAGATAAAATCTATATGGCTGATAAGAGAGAAGATGATGAAAAGAAAAATACTTATTTAATTAATGGTACTTCAGCAGGCATATAGTAAAAGTTTTATAAGTTCACTAGTTTGATGTTTTTTATCAAGAATAAATATTCCAACTATAAATGTACATCTATTCATACGTAAACATTAAAAATGCATGTAAATAACGTAGACATTAAAAATGCAAGTAAATGACGTCCTTGCGAAATCAAATATTTGAGCATATAGTTATTTTGTTATAAAATGATAGAATTACTTGCTGTAGGAACACATATTTATTTGGATTTTTACTTGATTAACATTTCCATATATAATTTTAATTATATTATTATATTGGTACATTTTATGTTATTTATTATCTCACTAGCAAGGCTACCATGCGTTGTTCAGGGCTGTATAAAACAATGGAAAAAAGAATTTGATTTTGAACATATCTGTTATTCTTAGGAGAGAGGAAATTTTTATGTCTATATATCATATGTATCCCGAACAAAAGAATAGTTTACCTAACATACGACGTGAATTACACAAATTATGTATGAAATAATTTTAACTTCCCCTGGGCATGTAATTAACAGCACGAATATTAAATAATTTTACTTAGCCCCTGAAGGGCAATGCAAATATTTACGAAACAATTTAACGTACTCTCGAAAGGTATAGTACTACATATATATTTACTAATTTCTCTTCCTACAAAGGTCATCATAATTTTAAGAAAAATTAATTAAAATATTATCATTATAAAATGTTCTACTGTATATAGTTTTGTTCTTTTAATACTGTATAGTATTACTATTATTTACCAACATTATCTAAATTAATAATAAATGATTGCGTTTATTTCCTTCGAGTATCAATTCTTTAATAATTTAAAACTAATTTTATTCTAAATATCCTTCATAATTAGGGTTATGACAACAGAATATGATTTTTTATTATTTTGACTCTCGAATAGATATCAGTAAATATCTCATGTTTTTAGGTAAAGTGATGTGGTTCTCGATTGATTAACGATGCCTTACTGTTTCGGATATGTACTGACGAGTGAAAACAATGTTAAATAATATTGTCTTGTCATAGTCTTATTCATAATTTAATATTATTTTGATATTTCTTTTAATGGAAATTTAATTATATTTTATTTATTTTAGTACAAAACATAATATATTACTAATTAACAAATAAATGTACAATGTTATGCAGCCAGACAATACTAGCATTTCCCCTCATAACAATGTACATGTAAAAGTGTTTCAGCATCCTTGACCTGTTATGCGTAAAGCGACTGCTCCTCTGAATTTAAGTCAAACTTTCACTTTTTGTGTATGCGCATATGAAATTTTAGACAGTTTAGCTGTTTCTTTTCTGTCCACCACTTTTACCCTTTCCTTGTTTTCTTTTTGCCTTATTTTTATTTTTAAACAATCTTTCCTTCATAAGTATATCACGTGACATTTTAAAATGCTATTTTTGTAAAATATTTTCTTCAACGTCGTTGAAGCTTTCATTTTTTAGAAGAAAGTAGTTAATATCGCTCGAGGAAGATTTACTTATTCACAAGTAATTAACCAAATATTGAAATACTTGGGTAACAATTTTAAGAAATGTTAATTTAAATATAACTTTTGTGAAATTTTAACTTTGTAAAAAATATCAAACCAGACAAGATGCTTACTTCTGATCGTTGTCATTGTTGGAAAGCATAACAATAAATTGAATATATATATATATATATATATATATATGTATATATATATTTGTATATATACCTATATATATGTATATATATATCATATATATATATATCAGTCTACCTACACATTCATATCCTGTATGTATATTCACTTATATTTTACTATATGCATTTACTTACATACTTACTTGCTTTATCCGGAATTTGCAGATACCGGCCATCTTTTCCCCTTACATTTTTTTTAATTTTTTAATTTTATTTTTTATTATTTATTTTTTTATCCATTTAGTGTCTTTTAATAAATCTTTCTGACATTTCCTTAAGTAATAACCTGTACATTTCAATTGCCCTCTTTTTTGTTCTATATTTTTCGCGCCTTTTAACGTCATCTTGCCTGTGTCATTTTGACATTTGCTTTTCTAATTGATATTTAATTCTATCACAATTTAATCTTTTTTTTCTCTTCTTTTTCACTGATTCTTCTTAATTACACTTGGTCTCGGCAGCCGTGTTAAACGCATATCTTATTTTTCTTTTATCAATATTACTGGAATTTTCCCCCCTTTTCCTTGTACATATTTGTGAATTATTCCACGGATTTCGGCCTTTTAGATTATTTTGGACCATCTTCCAATTACGCGAGTTCCTTTAATGTTACATGTGCGAATGGAAATTTAATTAACTTTCTTGGATTTACATTTTTGGATTTTACCGTCATTGGATACTTTACCTTTCGCCAGACTATCCATTCACGTGAAATCAACTTTTTCTTTACCATATTCCCTCTGCTTCACTTTTTTTTCTTATCAAGTAAGGTCTTTGTCTTATTTGCAGTTTCATCAAATACTTTTGTATGCAAAATCCAATCCCGCATTTTGCTAATTCTTACCCTCTGATGAGAAGGAAAGTATTTTTTCGAAACTCCGCAGATTAAGGACTATCCACTTATTAAGTGTTTCCTTTTCAGATTAAATATGTTTTTAACTCTTTTTCAAAGTGTTTTTAACCCGTTTTATTAACTATTTGCTCTTATACACACACACACACACACACACACACACACACACACACACACACACACACATATATATATATATATATGTATATATATAAAAGCGATTAAAACAAAAGAAATTTCGGATTTTATAATATATCTATGACTTTCTTAACTAATTGAGAAAGTTGTCGGAGTATAGTGGTAATTCGTAAAATGTCGATCCAAGATGTATTTGTCAGGGGTCTGTGTTTTAGGGGTCATATCTATTGCATCTGATCATTCCGATCATTCCCAGGTCTTACAATATTTTCGTAGTTTCATGTCGTTTAATTTCTATTTAATCATTTTTCTCAGTAATGTTATTTCTTACTTTTTGTCGAAATTATTTAGAATAAAAATAAGAACGCATAAAATATAACGCAACAACACTTTTGATCACGATTGCAAAGATCAAAAGCCCTATGAAAAACGTATAAATAATACTTTATACTCTGCACTCTACAAATTGCCATTGTTAGGTTGCTCTAATAGTGCTACGTATTTCTTAAATATCGTTTACGTCATTATTGATGTCTTTAATTTGTTGTACGCGTTTTATTGTCGTAGTACCAATATTAATATGACTCTGGATAACATTTTGGTACGATATCTCCTGACGTTAGTTCTACAGAAAAGTGTTATACTAGTGAAAAATATGCATAAATCAATTGCTTACAGTTATAAAATAGATCCACGAGAAAATGCCCAGCAAATAACAAGGAAATTATTTGGCACTCATTTGATTTTCAGAAGTTGCGAAATATTTTGTGTAGTTTTGCTTACATTATGCGCATACACAATAAGACTTGTCGCCAGAAAAAATAGCATAGAACATACGGAGGCGATACTTTGTATATTATACTGTCATGTGTATTGTTTGTGTGTCCTTAGAAGTAGATAAGCGAATAATTAAACTTAAATTATAGAGGAAAAACATAAAAATATTTTTTAAAATCACATAATTAAAATTTGGTAAAACATGAAAATTTTAATAAAGCGATTTATTATATCATTAGTAAACTAATCTATAGAAAAACCTTAAGGTTTTACAAAGTCCAGTTGGTCCAATGCTTATCAGTCTTGACTTTCTGTCTTTAGGTTTGTGTTTCGATCTAAGCTTGAGTGTTTTTGTTTTTTTTTACTTACAAAATAAATTAAATTACTTACAAAATAATTAAACTTAAATTATAGAGGAAAAACATTAAAATATTTTTTAAAATCACATAATTAAAATTTGGTAAAACATGAAAATTTTAAGAAAGCGATTTATTATATCATTAGTAAACTAATCTATAAAAAAACCTTAAGGTTTTACAAAGTCCAGTTGGTCCAATGCTTATCAGTCTTGACTTTCTGCCTTTAGGTTTGTGTTTCGATCTAAGCTTGAGTGTTTTTGTTTTTTTTTACTTACAAAAAACCATAATACCAGCATGCACACGCTTCAGTTTCCGGTTTTTTTCACTTCATTTTTAAGGAATATAACATGGCGTTTAATACCGGGCATTTTTTTCAGCATGTCTTTAAAGTTTAGAATGTGTGTGTGTGTGTGTGAGGCCACTTCTTAACAAATATATTGCACGAATTTTGAATTTACAAACTAAAAATTTAATGTAGACATATACATTTATTTAGAGATATACATTTATTGATACATTTGATACATTTATTTAGACATATACATTTATTGATACATTTATTTAGACATATTTTAATTAGTTTTCATTCAGAAAAAATTGGGGCCAAAATTGAAAAATTGCTATGTGGAGTTTTACGAATACGCATACGTGAATAGTTCACATTACAGATTAATTACTTATGTTAAGCATAAGTAATTTTCATAACACCCTTTAAGGATTGCGTCACATTGGTGTAATTGTTATAGTACTTGACACACTGTCTTTACTTCGATCTCAACTCTTTTTTTTTACTTAAAAGAACTGAACGGTTTAAAAAAATAAACATAATATTCGCATGCACATGTCTCAGTTGCTGTATGAATTAAAATATAATATTTATGCGTATCTTACGACCGAGTAACGCCGGGTGGACTGTTAGTATTTTACATTATTGACAACAAAACACATCTACAATACTCGCTATCTTTACACTACCGTATCGTAAATATCCTAGAAATCAGTAATATTTTTTTTAGTCAAACAATCATATGTGTTAGGTATCTATTTTATATTACTTTATTTACAGTGTGTAACAATAAAATTGTCGCCCTAGAAAATAAGACATGATTCCATTTCTGTTTGAGGAAAACCGGTTTTATATTTTTGTTACTGACCATCTACTAGTTGGCCAGTTGTGTACAAATTGTAAGAGCTATAAGAACGTTCTTTCGTGTCTGAGACACAATATCTAACGAGCGAGATCAGAGATGCTGTACAATTTATGCTCTCTGCCGATCATAGTTATGACAACAGGACCAGCCCGCAATATTTAAAATGCATCGCTGAATTGCCACGAATAACAGGGATATACCCAGGGTGATGAAAATAAAGGTTTCGGCTACGATTAAGGTCCTTGGTGTGGTTATAAGGGAGGGGCACACCATGCAATCTCACATCTCCAAAGTCGGCTTTAAAATAAACACCCCGCTGGTATACCTGGATGTGCTGAAGAATGTGGTAATTTCCTGTACAATCAGGTAGAAGCTGGCAGACCCTGGGTATGGCAGTAGGATTCGGCGCCGGTTCATAAGTCCAAACAAACCCAAGATTGGCTTCGGATGAATGCTACAACTTTGTACCCTTCTCTCACTGGTCCTCTTTTTCTCGATCTGAACGAGCTGGACTACTTCATTCGTAGAGAGCATCACCAACATGACCTCTCACAACACCAAAACCAACCTGATCGACACCATCCGTGGAGTATTCGCCAATCTCCCGCGAGCGCTTGTAGAAAAGGCATTTTTCTAGTTCCTAACCCGTATCTAGGCGTTGATTGAGACCGAAGGCGAAAACATTGAATAGATGTCAGCTCTACTATATAATCAAGTTACCTGAATTGATTTTTTCAATAGAAGTTTTAAGATAAGGCTGCAATGTTTTTTTTTCTTAAAGGAGACACTTTAATCGTTCCGCTCTGTATTGTAGACAACTGAACTATCCAGGATCTACGCAGATGGGTAAAACGTTTTCCTTTATCTCAGAATTACAGCGAAACAATATAATCTCTTAAGTAATTTCAAAAGAGTAAATATTTTAATTTGGTCGATGGTCGTGCGGATAAACATCAACCATTAGATTGAATTTTTTATGATGGCCTTTGCACTAGAAAATGTTATTTTTCTTTTTCCTATAGTTTTCTGTTAATCTCTTTGTCAATATCTCTCACTAATCTAATAAAAAGAGTAGACGTATATGTGTGCAAATGTGTAACAAGTAAACTCTTAAACTACTAGTCACATAACACTGAAATTCTCGGGCAATATTATTCTTGCACCTAGGATTGTTTATAGCGAGTGAATTATTTGTTTATATGCATGGTTAACGCGTACAGACAAATTGACATGCAAATTGTTCATTAGAAGTAGCTGTCATGTTTGCATCTGTGCACATGCGAAAATTCAATTCATTCATTCATGTTCTTTAGTATTAAGCCTTTGTATTTATGTAGTAATCAGAAAAAAAACTGCAGATTCATTCAGATAACATTTCTCTTTAAATTATGGTGGGGTGAGGACGACATGCAATTATCATCGCACGCATTGCCGGCAGTTTATATGACATCATATCTTATTTTTTTAGAGTAGACGTGGATGATGAAAATCTGGGGGTGGGTAACTTCTCGTGATGACAAAATTCCACTTCAAATTATGGTGTTCAGCGGGGAAAACTTGAGATTATTATTAAATGGATTAGCGAGTGTTTAAATGAGAAACTTCTTCCAGACATTATCTCTTGTTTACTCCTGTAGGAGGCGAGAGGCAGGTGGTAACTTCCGGTGATGATGTCATTACTGTTCAAATTATGGTATTAAGAGGGGGTTTGAGATTCTCATTACATAGATTGATGAGTGTTTAAATGAGCCAATCCTCCTAGAAAAAAACTCCTCATGTTTATTCCAGTAGTGGAGCTAAAAGCAGGAGTGTAACTTTCAGTGATGACGTTATTCCTCTTCAAATTATGGCATGAACTTGAGATTATCATACATGGATTAGTGAGTGTTTCAATGAAACAATACTATCAGGTATTATCTCCTCCTGTTTATTCCAGTGTGGAGGTTATAGGCAGAGGAGTTACTTCATGTGATGGTGTTAAGTGGGGGGGCAACTTGATATTATCCTTACATAGATTGGCGAGTGTTTAATACGACAATACTCCCAGATATTATCTCCTCCTGTTTATTCGAGTAGGGTGGTGATAGTCATTGAGGTAACATCTGATGTTAACGTCCTTTCTCTTCAAAATATGATGGTAAGTGAGGGACAACTTCAGATTAATATAACGGATTGGCGAGTGTTAAATTGAGACAATCCTCCCAGATATCCTCTCCTCCTGTTTGTTCGAGTAGAAGAAGGTGATAAGCAGGGGGTGGTAAATCCCGGTGATGACTTTATTCTCTCTTCAAATTATGGTGTTCAGTGGGGGACAACTTGAGATTTTCATCACATGATTAGGCGAGTGTTTACATGGGACAATCCTCCCAGAGATTGCCTCCTCCTGTTGGTCGCGTTGGCAGGAAACGATAGGCAGGGGGTAACTTCCGGTGATTAATTCATTCCTATTCAAACTATGGTGATTAGAGGGGGAAACTTGAGATCAAGAGGTTACAGAGAAGTAAGTATATACAGAAAGTCAAATAAGGGAGAAAAGAGAAAAATAGTGCATGAATTGTAGAAAAAAATGGACGGATTAGACGGGAGGTGAGATAACAGTAATTACTAATTACGCCATATGATATACAATTGCCTATTGTAAAGGATGCTACGATTTAAGATGAACAGAATAGGTGTAAAGTTGTAAAATAAAATGTTTGTTTACATAAAATTTAAATTTTTGCGCATCGTAGTGCAACAAAGGCAAGTGTACCGATGAAAAGAAGTTATTCGAATTAAAATATTTTGATATTTAGCTCTTGTGGGGGCGGAGGTAATTATCATAAAGTGATATATGTGTGTAATAAGTTTATTAGCGTGTATTCCGTAGAATAAACATAAGGAGAGAACGTCGTTGCGAATGGACAGGTGTACGGCTTGTCAGACTTTGTGAGACATCTTAGGCTCAAAATTCGTGTTTGTAATATGTCAAAAAAGGTGGAATTAGTGGTCGAAGTATAGAGTTCCTTATTTAATCCGGGGCAATGCTGGATCCCTCTGATAATCCTTTGATAAGATTTCGCATCTGCACACACAGACACACACACATACGCACACACACGCGCACACACATATATACGTATATCTATACTATATAATATATATATACGTACATATATACTATATATAATATATATACGTAATATATACAATATGTATGCATAATTTAAATCATGTGAACTTTAATGTGAGCATGCCATACTTTTCTGACATCAATGAATAAACAAAGACATGTCAAGTGATTTTTAACAGAAAAAATACGGTCAATATTCAAGATGTAGATGTGCTTAGACTTGTCGACGTTGAACAGAACACAGTTTGTCTTTTAAACTTTTGTAATATTCACTCATCAAAACGAACAGAAAGTCTCTGACGGTTTGCTTACATTATTTCCGAATATATAATTCTTTTTCTAAAAAGAAAAAAATAAACTAATGCCTCTTTTTAAAATAAAATAGAACAAACTTTCTTTGCAGTGTAATTCGTAATATCTCGCATTTTCTCCCATTGTATGTTTTACAAGGGAGTTGCAACGTACCAAACCCGAAGGCCACTAGACGATAATAATTAATGAATGCAAACTAGTAGTTTAATAATCTATATTGGTGTAGATTGAGTAAAATTTAGATTATTTAACTAGGCGGCTCAATAATAAATTGTTTACATTGAATTTGAGGGCTACCATATTGTGATCGACCGAGAAGGAAGCCATAGGAAAGAAGTTTTGCTCATGGAATCTACGTTTAGAATTAGAAACAGCTAGAGAATAGAAAAAACTGTTGATAGGGGATGTAACTAATTGAGTGTTTTGTGAGAGTTTGGCAAAGGGAACATAGATTGAAGTTGAGACACACACTTACCATATGAATTAACGATAAAGCATAGATACACTCGAAACGTCGTCTTCTGTGTGAAGGAAGTTACAAGGAAGGGACACGAGCATCACCTACTAGGTTGTGAAGCAGGTTTAAGCTCTATCAATGCAATATAACGTGCACCAAGCAGCTTCTGTCCAGATGTGGCAACAGTACTCTATTTTAGGACACATTTAGCTCTTATACAGGTGGAGGATTGCATCGGCAGTGAGATACCTACTTGAATTTTATAATAATCCAACCATTTTTCCCAGCAACTTTAGCAACAGATTTGATGCATGTGTACCATGTCAAGGCAGGAGTGAAAGCCAGTCCCGGGTGTGTCAAGACATAGTGGTACTCTACGATGGGATCTATTCATTTAAATTCGGGTCAGGTTGGGGTCAGAACGGTTATAATGAAAAGAGACAATTTTGCTTTTTATATGCATTGAAATTAACCAGCCATATTTTTCTCATTGCACCAATACTCAAGATGATCAACAAGGATTTTTCATTGCTGGACTTTGAAGTATTGTTGTAGATTGTGATGCCCTCTGCGTAAATGTCTACGAATAATCTAAGAATATTACTTGAGAGATCATTGATGAAGATTAAGAAGAGAGTTAAGCCTAGAATAGAATCTGAGGTACGTAGGAGTTGATGTTATAAGCTTCTGATTTCTTTCCATCGACCACTACCTATCAGAGAGAAAGGATTTAATAATTTAAAGGACATTTCAAGCTATTTCATAGCTGGAAATCATGTGGAATTAAGCTTTATGCCATCCCCTATCAAAAGCCTTGGATATGTCGAGAGTCATTTCCCTAGAAACAAATCCTTTATCGAGAGATTCACTGATCCTCTGTGATATTATACTAAGCACATCAGCTCAAGATCCAGCATGTCGGTAACCATATTCCATTTCACATAGTAGGTTATTTCTCTATTTAGCTATTTTATCTTTAATTATATATACTTCTATTACTCTGCCCCATCTCTCGATTTTTCATCTTCGTGTCTTCTCTCATCCCCCTCTCTATCTCCCTTTCTCGTTCTCCCTCTCTCTTCCTATCTGATGCTTGGATATTACCAGAACCATGATATTGCTTTCCAAACATGAATAGACTGAATGTGTTCAATCGACAAACGACTTACATGCTATCACACAACTACGCAAATTTCATTCAAGTTCTCCTCCTACATTATTCTGTGACGTTTGACAATATTAACTTTTTACGTACTTTGCGTATAATAACATAATAAAATCATTAAAAACACTCAAACACTTCCATGCACTTCGAAGTATGTAGTGACTTCTCAGACAGGTATTACTGCGACAAACTGTTCTGAATTTATTCGAGATTAAATTGGTTTTTGTATTACATGGCAACAATTAAAGATAGGCATTACTTCTAAAAGGCGTATACATTTATTAGATGTGATATTGTTTTTTTTACTTATATAGTAACTTTTAAAATCTGCATTTTTGTTATAAACCCGTTCGCATTTCTTAGAAGTCAAACTAGTTTTTAATTATATGGTGACTTTAAAACATAACATAATCACAGTGTTTCCGGTAGGATCGCCGAAATCATGCGTGGTTGAGACTGATTAATACCATAATGGGTCACAATTTCTTAATACAAGCTTCTAAATCCGTACAAGAATTGTCCGCAAGGACACGTGGCGCAGTGTTTAGAATACTTGGAAAAATCGATTGTAAAAAGTAATATTCTCCTAAAGATGGAAGGTTCAATCCTCAGTGTGTGCGACTGAAAAATACAATGGCGAATTACTTAAGACCTCTATTCAGTCATGGTTGATGGAACAAGAGCACGCTACCCCCTTGGAGTAAATAATGGATTCCTTCCGAGTGGAACAGAAACGTTCCCGAGTTCGAGAAGATACACCTGAAGAAGGTCGGAGGTTACATCGAAAATCATACTCAGGATGAACAGTAGTCTGCTTAATCGAAATAATACGAATTTGTATAAGATACTAACTCCGTTTGATATTAATACGATTAACTCTTACTACTGTAGGAATACCTGGCTTTGAAAGGATTTGCTGATGGACCCGTATATCTCGTCAGGTCATCAATCTATGAAAAGGAAAACGCCACTGACCCTATAATAAAACGCCACTGACCCTATAATAGCTAATATGCTTGCCTGTCGGTTTGCCCCCAACTCTACTTTAGACCAAGCAAACCCGATTTTCCTCTGCGGAGGGAAACTACACTAGATGATTTTAAAATCCACCCTCTCAAGTACATTCTATCATAAAAAAAACTAGATACCTCAAAATTTGATCGCATTCTTGGTGTACTATTAAAAGAATTGATCCTGAGGTTGCTCCTGTTCTCTCCAAACTTTTCAACCAATGCCTTAACAAATTTTACTTTCCTGGCTGTTGGAAAATTGTTTCTGTGGTACCAGTTTACAAGAATTCTGGGCAAAGAACAGACTTATTAAATAATCACTCTATTAACCCCCTTCCTCTTTTTTCGCCAGAATATTTGAGTCCATAATCAATCAAGCTCTAGTCCACCACCTCACACTCCTGTCTGATCAACAATGTGGGTTTAGGCAAGACCGCTCTACTGCAGATATCCCAGGCTAGAGTAGTAGCCTTAGATATATCTTAGGCCTTTGACAGGGTATGGCACGATGGCCTTCTCAGGAAAATCAAATCCTATAGGGCGAATATTTTACATAACAAAATCGTTCTTTAAGAAGATAAGAATCTAGGTTGTCTCCAATGTTTATCAAACAATATGATATAAATGCAGGTGTACCGAACGGGTAGATCCTTGGACCTTTAATATTCCTAATATTCATAAATGTCCTCCCTGATAAAATTGTCTCTGAAATGCGTATATTTGCTGATGACACCAAACTCTATAACAGATATGAGGGGAAAACAAATGAATATTTATCCAAGGCAATGACAAAAACACTAGTGAAAGATTTTCAGTCTGTAGTGGAAAAAGGATGGTCACATTCAATCCTACTAAGACTAATGTTTTTTTCTTTAATAACTATAAGAAACTTGTTCAACCACTAATAGCCATGACTAATGATACATTACTTGAAAGTACTTCGTTTAAACTCATAAGCTTAGCATACACGGGGAACAGGAGCTAGAACAGATACATCGAAGGTATTGCTAAGGAAGCTACAGAGAAGGTGAGTTCTCTATTCCCTGCTAGAAAGTTACTTATTCCGGAGAGTATGTTGTACCTCTACAAGTCCACCATTCGCTCATGTATGGAGTATTGTTGTCACATTTGGGCCGGTGCATCTGATACCAGTCTCCCTCTCTTGGACAGAGTTCAAAAGAGAGTCTCCAACCATATAAGTTCTACACTATCAACTATGCTGCAGTCGCTGTCCCATCGACGAAAGGTCGTATTCCTCTTCTGTTTTACAAGTATTTTAATGGTCGATGTTCCGAAGAACTACAAACCCCTGTGCTACCTCGATGGAAATGCAGTCAACAAACCCTCCAATTGCAAAAGCCGATCCCTATATAGTAGAGACCCCTAGATGCAAGAAAGCCTTATACTCTAACAGTTTCTTCCCTAGGACTCCTGGACTTAGGAATTTCCTTTCGCGTCCCTACTTCACTGTCTGTACTGACATGCAGAAGTTTAAGTGTAATGTAAATATGTATCTTGATTCTAAACCCCATACTTAGTACCTCAATAAATTATCTTCCGGATAGTAGCCTCATACATGAAAGTGGCACTGTGTCTTTTTGGTGGTGAAAATGCAATTAAAATAAAGGGTCTTATGCTGACGAGTGCGAGGTTTCAGGTCATGGAAAGCCAAGGAGGTGTTGATTTTATAATTGGCAATTATGGATTCTGATAAAAAATATGAAACGTCTCCGGCGAGATAGACATATACATCCAAGGAAAAGAATTGTTGTGCTGATACGTCTCGTGAGTTATATGTGTTAATCCGGCTAACACAGATAAAGCAATCCTCAGCTGTGGGAACTGAACACTTAAGTCTGTTGTTAGAAACACCCTGGACTTGAGACACTAAGATACCAAGTGCCATAGGACTCAAGCAGTTGCGCAAGAAGCGAGAAACGATGCAACTAATAATGTCTGGTCGGATAAGACTGTGTGTGAGGTTGAAAAATTCGGGATGAGGGCCAATGAACCCTAGTGGCCAATAGAAAACCACTCTGACTGTGTTCCCAACCCCTCTGGACACACTCGGGCGAGGTTTGGCGTAAATCTCCGAGTAGGATGGAAACGGATGGATTAAGGACTTCGAATTACCAAGAATTAGAGAATAAAAACAATTGAAATATTAAGTAAAGATGTTAATGGGTATGGGTTAGCTTCCATGAGGTAATAATAGTGGAAATTTGGATAACCATGGTAACAGTTCTGATCGCGATATTTGTGGCTGTGATGTGGAGTGTGAAGAAGCGAGTGAGAGGAATTGAGAAAAAATATCAAGGTTGCCTATACTTATGGTACGGGTGGTGACTTTTGTTTAAGCTTAAATCGACGTGACACCAGTCAGGAGAGATGCTGCGGTCAATGCCACCCAAGTGGAAGAAGGCGCGCTAATAACAAAGGACACGGAATTGGTGAAGCATTTAAAATTGATATGAAAGTTTTTATGATTATTTTTATAGACGAAGTAATCAGGGTGCAGTCCGGCGTGAACTTGGACTCCAGACGGAGATCATAGAAACAAATTAATGTACTTAAAAAGAAAGAGAAATTGAAAATAATTTTTAAAAAAGACGAACGTCCGCATTTAGCCTGATTATATGAATTAGAACACTTGGATCATCAAATATGTGTTACCCTCATAATTCATATAATTTATATTTAATATTCAATGTTTAATAATTTATATTAAAAAAATATATAATTAATCAGACTGCGTGTTATTTTTAGGGGCATTGTATTAGAAGAATGTTTTGATCATGAAAATAAAATGCGTTAACTCTGTAAGCGACACTAATCCAAAAGAAATACTCTTTAAAAAATATAGTAGCAAACGAGTGCTCGCCCCTGATTTGAACTGAATTTTATTTTGCCTATATCATGAGCAACAAGAACATATAAGTATTTTTGCTTTTATAGAAGGATATATAATCTTTTATGCTTTTGTAGTGAATTATATTCAAGAATGTATATAAACTTTCTTGCATGAATTTATAACTTATTAGAATTCGTGCCTGATTTGGATTCTTTTGCAGGTGAATTGGTAGTTGAAGAGATATTCAGGACGAACAAGACAGTGTTAAGTATTAATATCAGATTCTAATGAGATGAGAAACCAATTACTGTTGAGTCAAGGACGGACGAGGGACGTGTGGGCGAATTAGACTCGACAATTTTCGTCAGAAGTTCGGTGAGTTTAAGGTAAACATATGACTCAACCAGCCACAATGGTAAGAGATTACCCCAGAGGAAGGGTTAAGGAGTGCTGAATTAGAGCTATAGTTGAAAATTGCCCCAAAGGGGGAGGGGGCAGTGAAAGAGGAATTAGAGCCTTTTTATTTAAACGGCAGGCTTCGGATGACAGAAGATGACCCCCCCCCCGCCAGTTAGAGGGAGAGATGGCGTGGTCGCCTATGTGAAATACACGTTTCTTTGTTACGGCAAACAGAAAGTCGAAAATATGAAACAATATTGCTGTAAAAATGATTATTTGGAAATACCTAGCGATTGTTTAGGCTAAAGTTTTGACCCAGGGGTCAAGGACTGAAGTCGCACAGGTACACGACAAAATTTGCAGTGAGAACCCTTGTTTCGTGGAAAGTTATCTGCCTAGGATGTATGGGAGAGGTGGCTAATTATCCAATCAGGACGAACCAAGGTGTAACAGATTAGACAATGATTGGTTAGATGTTTGCTCTGACCCACAGCACACTGCATACATAAGGCGCTACAGTGCAAATAAAATCATTATGGAGTAAATTTTGAGCTCAATTTTGGAGTGCACTTGAACTCGGAAGGAGTTTGTTCACTAATCATCAAGGAAAGCACCCGTCCAATAAGCAAGAAATAATCAGTAAAAATAGAAAAAAAGAGCTCTGTTCAAACACGATGGTAGCTACCAGAAAAAGAAACGTATAATCGATATTTTTATTATTTTATTTTTATTATCTTCTGAAAAACTGTACCTAATTATTTCTGTTTTCTCTTTGGTGGATAATTAATTTCATAAGAAAACTACAATCAGAGTCGGAATCGATTATTATTATTATTATTATTATTATTATTATTATTATTATTATTATTATTATAATAATTATTATTATTATTATTATTATTATTATTATTATTATAATAATAATAATAATAATAATAATAATAATAATAATAATAATAATAATAATAGCAAGTAAAATTAAGGAAAAAGAAACAAGTTGAAAATCATTTTCAGTAGAAGAAAGATAATAGAGTAGAGTATTAACCGTTGCATCCAGCGCCATGCTAACTCTAGCTTCGTCGAACCGTCTGAGAAGGTGTCGCAAGACGTTAGTGGGTGTTCGAGCCGAATTACATAGGACTACACTTGTAACTGTGTGGACACTATTGTCTTCGTGTTTCATCATAACCGAAGGAGGTCTGGTCTTCCTATCTGTTTATAAAACAGACAATACAATAATGTATGTCATTGATAGTAGGCATTATTCAATTAACTGGCATTCCCTCTTGCTAACACACTATCACATTGAAGAACTATCGTGTGAATACGTGCAGTTATCGAGTCGAAGAGTTTTCTGTGTCTGTCTTAAATTTGAATCACATATCTTTTTGTTATTTGAAACAATAGACATTTATTTACAGGTATTTCTAGAATAACGCCTCGTCTTTTCTTCAAATGTTTTACTGTACTCAAATATGCTTAATATGACTCTGTCGTGTCGAACGCGATGTACTCTATGTATTTATTTGAGGATTGTTATCCTCATCTTTATATTTGTTGTTTTACGACGTTTCGGCCAATTATTTCTCTGCCCTTCGTCACATGGTTACCTCGAAAGTATAAGAATGCTAATTCTCTTAACTGTATTCTCAATAATTACCGTCTTCCATAGTTGCTGTCATCTCACCACGTTTTTAGCCAACTAATTCTTTGTCTGACTTTTGGTAGGATGGAATCCGCTATCCTCAGACAATACTCACTGTAAATATTCAACGCCTCTATCCACTGCGCCACGGGCCCCGATGGTACTGTCCTCGTTGATCTTTTTTAAAACATGTCTTTGTTGCTCTTGGACCGCGTATCTGACACGTGTATTTCTGTCTTTCTCAGGCTACATCTTTTTTAACAAGGGAATCACCACTTGTCAAGGCCCAGAGGTCACTCGAGGATAAGGGTTAAAACGTGTACAGTGGTCAAAAGGACAATATCATAGTAATTGTTTGAAGTGTAAATTTGGTAAAATTGGATTACTTAAGGAGAACGTCTCATCAAGAACTGGTTCACATTATTTTTTTCTGTTTTCAAATAGTTTTCCTTCTACATCGCCTCGCACACGGTTACGTCATCTGCATAGGTCGGCTGTTGTACAGCTGCTACTGCTGCCATACGGGCGTCCGCGCTCTATCATATTTTGAAAATCAACGAAATGAAAATCGTCTTTCTCCATGTTACTGACAATTGTATATCAAACTTCCTCGTGTAAATCTTGAGCAAGGGAAAGTGTAGAAAAAAGTAAAACAATTAAGAACTTTTTTTTGCATAATTAAGTAGCTGCAAGTTTCATAAGTATGTAAAACTATCATTATTATTGAGTCCCTAGTGCTATATAAAGAGAAAACAAGTTATATATACAACTGAGTTCCGCAAACTAATCCTCTACACGGAGTGTGCATTGAAGGTACTGAACACATCTGATAACACGGTCATTATCCAATGTTTATGAAGGTGATTTTCATCTCTACATCCCACTGCAAAGATAAACTGGTTGATAGGAAGAACGTGCTCTCTTTTGTACCATGCATAGATAAACAAAAGGCTGTTCGCGAAGAAAACACGACTTCACAGACAACTGCGCCTTCCCGCGAAGAAGCTGATTACGCTGATCATCCAAATGATCACAAGCCATTCTTTGATTCTGTTGACGCCAACATCAATGCAAAATTACTAAGAAGAAATGTAGGTGCAGTAAAACATTATAGTATTCTGTGTTTTTTTTAACTTTAAAAAACCCTATTACTTTGTTTAATACAGACAATAACTACACATAACATTCTCACTGTTTGCGCCGATCTATACGTACTCTAAAAATCATAATTGCATCAAAATTTTCAACAATGTTGGAGTGAATATGACATAATGTGATAGTTTCAATATTTCGCTTTATTTAAAAAAAAAAAAAACAGATATCTGCACGAGTTTCAAATTTGAGAATTTTATAACCCGTTTTTAGATATATTTTTTAAAGTGGCGCTTAAAACTGCATGGTTTTCTAGAATCTCATATAAATTTTAAATGAAGACAGTTTGAGTATTGCTTGAATTTTCAGTCGATATTATTATTCACTACAGCAAAAGCAGTATAGTGATAAGAAACATGGATTCTGTCTCAAAAGATTAATAGCTGCGGGTCTGATTTGGATATAGCATCCGTTAACGGGGCAATTCGTTTCTTTAGAGTAGGTTTTCATCTCTCTAAGTTCTTTGAAGACAGACACTTGCTTCAAAGTTTTGTAAATTCTGGAACATCTTACACTATTCGCTCAGCTATCAACTCATTTGTCTGTGATGTTTTTAAGAGGTGTTATAGATGGTCAAAATATGAAGCATATATTATTTACGTAGGCAAGCATCAAAGATGTCTTATAGATCTAACACTTTCATTTATTATTGATTTTTCAGATGATGCTCTGAAACCATTCGTCGGCTTTTACACAGACAAATATATAGAGCAATACTTCGGCTAGCATTGATGATAAATATATTACTAATTATATTTTACAACAAATTTTACGTTTAAAAAGTATACGTCTAATAAAACATGTTTCGGGTTCAGAAAAGTATTCGTATACTAAATCTGATGATTATTTCTCTAAACTAGGTACCATTTGCATGTGCTATTTATATTTTATTGTTATTTTTTATCAATGAACTTTTGAGAAATGTGAGTTTAAACAACATTTGTCCTCTGGAATGTATTGCGTTGAGTGCCACACTCTATTTTAAAATTCCAGCAATAATCTGTTGACATGCAAAAATTATATTTTCCTTTAAAACATTTCTGCATTACTGAAAGATCCCGGTGGAATTTCCCGTAATAACTAAAATTTTCGACAAAATTCTTGAAAGCAACAATTTTATAAAAAAAAGCTGTACCTAATTCGTCAAGAAACAGCCAGAAGAGGATTTTTCTATGTCGTTGGGCATGAGAAAATAGCCACAGATGTCTTGTCTTTTTTCGACTGTTGCATAGTGTCATCTTTCTTTTGATTTGAAGCACATAACGCAAGATTAAAATGTCGCATGCTTTTTAAGACTCTAGAAACGTAGCCTATCTTATTTCATCAGCGTCGCTCATGTCTTCTATTTATCCTTAAGTTAAAACAATGGAGGTTTCTTATCCTAGGATTAGTTACAACCAAACGACATTAATTTCGTGACGATTTTAAATTCGATTGATTACTTTGCTGCAATTAAAAAAACACGTGCGAGGTGTAAAATGTGGGTATAAAATACTTTCTAGCACTGACACCCTGTCTTGTACATTCCTCGTTGGCCTATTAATCATAGAATTTTTTAAATGTGGCCGGTGAGTACTGTCTTACGTTGTTAACGGAAGATGGCTCTTTTTTTAATTTTGGTGGAAAACTTGATGTGACAGTGTCACAATAGAAAACAATCCTCTCAGTCTACTGCTCCTATTTGTATTAATGAGCTAGCTATTAAGTTGACAAAACGTTCTTACGGTTTTTAACTTTTAAATTCAGATAGACTTATCTCACCTCAAACAAAAATTTATTGCTCGAAATAAGCACCATCAGTATAAACATAGTTTTGCTAACGCAAATCAAGTGTATTTATGCCAGTAGCATAAAATCCTGCATTCTCGTGGCGATAAAGTCGCTGAAGGTCTTTTTGATATCGCTTAATTTTTTAAGAATTTCTCACACAAAAAAAGTTGTCGACTAGGTTGAAAAAGTGGTAGTCGATAGGGAAGAAATGTGAAGAGTATGGCAGATGAAGTAGAGTTTCGTAGCCCGATTCGTTCACCTTCAGCAGGGCCGGTTCAGCAACGTGAAATTGGAATTTGTGGAGGAGAATTGTTGATTAATGCTGAGTGTTGTTGTCGAAGTGTTTGATATATTCAATCCATTTGTTAATAGTAATTGTCTGTTGTAATGGTTTTGCAAGCATTCAAAACCTTTAATTGATGAGTCCAATCGCAGACCACCAAAGAAGAAGACTTATAAGGCGTCATCATCGTCTTTATCCCAAGTCACAACCCGACGACACGTCATAATCGCATTTTTTTGTTGTCCTTCAATTAGTGAGGCACTCATTTATCGATTATTTTGTCTTTCTTTTCCTTTCCAAATGGTTGGAAAACCTCGTATACGTCACGCCCAATTCAGAAGCACGTTCTCAAATAGTTGTACGGGGATTGGTTTCGACTAAGCCTCTCAGTTGTCAACATGTGAAGGCCGACCACTATGCTATTCATCTTGGAGACCCTCGTCGCCATCACGAACTTTCTTAAAGTACCATTCTGTGCGTTCAGTAGTGGTTGATATCGCGAGCTATTTGAGTAGCTGTTCAGCCTAGATAACGTTTAAATGAGAAAATTATGCGAATTTCTATTTTTCACCTTGTATTAAACGTTCTAAAATAAACTCATAATTGTTTTAAACCGATTGCTATTTAAACGATTGGACAGAGCGAAAATCTTAATTGATATATAAAGTATCAGTATTGCAACGAAAATTTATTTAAAACTGCATCATCTGAAATTCAAATAAAAATTCCGCAAAAACCTCCTTGTCAATCTAAAAAGGTAAGTTCTGTTTCTCGCCTCTCTATTATTAGTAAGTGTTTTATAAGTAAACGGCTGGCTGTTCATTTTCTTAGAAGTTAAGACCTATTTAGTGCTCAACAGTATAATTTCTGTGTTTTCATGTCAGTGCACGTCTTTTATCGTTTATAACTGAGCGGATTTGCTGTTTTTCTTTAGAATTTAGAAGAGATTAGATCTACTATTTGACATACTAATTGTATTCGATAGAATATCGTTTTATAGAGACATACTTAAAGTTTTGAGATACGGCATAAATAACTTTTTTCTGATCTATTTTTATAATTAACTTTAGATTAAAATCTCTTTATCATATTTGTCTACTGGTGTTTTCTTTGGGCTTCATTCTTGTTTTTATATTTTATCTAATTAACAATGATCTTCTAGAGAACATTATTCAGAATAACAGTAATTGTCTGCCACAATGGTTTCGCACGCATTCATGCTGATCATTATATTCTGATGTTTCGTCTTGCACATTTACTTCAAATCAGTTCAAATAAGCAGCAGATCTGTTACTCCATTTCGATTTTATTGGGTATAAATTGCGAGTTTCGTTTAACCCTATTAAAACCCTTCTAGTGCCTTTCAATCGTAGGTGTGCCGTTTTTCTTCTTGAAGATTTCAGGTATTAAATGATTAACATTGTTAAAAGTTTATTAATTTAATCGATCTCTCTTTCTTTCTATTTATTTTTTCTATATATTCAATGATATTCTTAAATTAGTTTATATTGGGAGTTATTTATTGTTTATAGAATAAAGTTTAGCAATGGGTGTAAGCTGAAAAGTTTTATATAAATTACCTAGGTTAAATATAAACAAAATAACATTGAGCAGGCGTACGTGACGAGGCGGTTACGTTGAGGATACGTGAGCTGTTTGAATTATGACGTAACGGAATAGAGGTAAGGAGGTCGGGAAGTTTAGTCAGTTGACGAGAGTTGGAGCTTGGTCATGGGAGTGAACAGACGGTCAGGAAGCGAGACTGGTTAGAATAAACATGTAGACAAGAAATGTACACTCTTGTGAAGACGATTTGAGAGAACTGAAATACATTTATATTTAAAAAAATATAAAGTGTTGTTCTGTGTTTTCACAAAATAATGGAGGAACAGATGTCTCAATTGGATGGGTTTAGTTATTTCATGTTTCATCGGCAGGAAGATAGAAGAACACTTGGGAAAAAGGTATGAAGCATATATTATTCTTCTTATATATGAACTGTACTATATACCCTTGTGATAACATATCCCTTGGCTAAACAAGATACATAAAATGCATATGATTATCTGATCCCGTTATAAAAACAAAATAATATCCCACTTCACAGGATAATATGACTGTTTTAATATCTCCCACCTCACTATGTAGAACATCGATGCCACAATTCATTAGGAGAACTCGGCTCTGAAATATGTTAGTCTTTCCTTCGGCTTTTTATGGTTAAGAACTTCAGGATACGGCGGCCCTAGGATACGTTTTTTTCAGGTTACGATGTAAAATACGATGTATTTCAGGCCCCAGTTACTTTATTTATCCCGGTGTTAATTATTATGTAATTTGATTATATAAATCATCATTATCATCATGCAGTCCGTCTATCAGCAACACAATTGAGGAGGTGAAGTATATGAGAATGAAGGACAGACCACGTTTGTCCAAGATCCAAGCTGCTGGAAGAGCAAAGACTGTTAAAAGTTAATATCGCTCTCAAGAGGCTAATACAAACAACAGTAACGCTCACAGAACTCAACCATATCACATATGCAGCTGGGCTCTACATCGACAGAAAAATCAACCCCCGAACATTCAACCACAATCATTGAATAGGGCTCAGGAGTCTCCAGATAAGCATCTCACTGAAAGACCAAACTGCAAAAACAACTGGAACTCTGCAGGAAGGAACTAACCCAAATAAAACAGTTCCTTGCAGATCATTCGGTACGGGGTCGACTTAAGATCATCATTAAAAAATTTTGTACCAAATATCACAATGAAAACATTGAGGGATTGCATAATGCAGTTAGGGAGTTGAAGGGAAAAATACCAACACTTGCCCAGAAAATTAAAAACCAGGGAAACAAGATCAACTCCCAAATCCAAAACAGGCAGTTTAAAACAAACCAGAGGACTTTTTACGGGCAACCTGCAGAGGAAAACCTGAAAAACTACTGGAGGCCTCTATTTGAATCAGAAGGCAAATACAACCAAGAGGCCCAGTTGACTAATGATATTATTAGGCTCAACGAAACCAAGCCTCAGATGCAAGAACCAGTTAAAACTCCTGGGACAATAACAAGAAAACTGGCACAATTTTCCAACCACAAAGCACCTGGCGTAATGCCCAAAACATTTGACTGCACTCCATCGCCACTTCAGTTATTGCTTCAGCAGAATGCTATGAGGTGAAGCAACACCACACTGGCTGACAGAGGGAACACCAACCTCATACCTAAGAGCAGAGAGACACATCGCCCAAATAAATACAGGCCAATATGCTGTCTAAAAACTACCTACAAGCTTTTCACTTGTCTAGTAGCCGACCTTATATATAACAATCTTCTGGGAACTATCTTGAAAAAGAGCAGACAGGGTGCAGAAGAAAATGCCTCGGTACCAAAGACCAGCTATTGATCAACAAGACAATCTAAGAAGACTGAAGGAAGAGGAAAAACCCCGAGCATGGCATGGATCGATTATCAGAATGGTTTTGTCAGGGTACCACACTCATGGTTACTTCGGTGCCTTGATTTATACAATATCCACCTAGTAATTAGACAAACACTGGCGGCTCACCTTCAGATGTGGAAAACCACAATATCCTTAAGTCACAATGGAGGAAAGACCATCATCCCTGAAGTAAAAATCAAGAGAAGAATATTACAAGGTGACAGTTTATCTTCCTTACTCTTCTGTATGGCAATAGACCGACTCAGCAAGCTCCTGAATAACATTCCGAGCGGCTAAAATTCGAGATCCAAACATGAACTTTATGCCAGCTCTGACACGGATCTGCACCAGCTTCTGCAGGTATTACACACCTTCTCCAATGACATCGGATAAATGTGGCAAGTGTACACTCAGAGCTGGGAAAATCCACACAGAAATAATGCAGCTTAATGAATACATTGACATCAGGGATCTAGAAGAGCACGAGCTATATAAATACCTTGGCATTGAAGAAAATGACAACATACAGCATGCGAAAATGAAGGAGAAGATAGGCAAATAATATGTACGCCGTGTGAGGAAGATCTGCAAAATACAGCTTACAAATAAAAATAAAATTACTGCCGTCAACCAGATTGCTATGCAAGTAATAATATATAGTTTTGGTAACATTGATTGGCCACAAAAATACATCAATCGGCTACATGTAAAGACACGGAAAATAATATATAGAAATCAGTGTCTACCAAGACTGTATTTGCCCAGTGGAGAAGGATGACTAGGGCTCTAAGTGATCAACCTCCAACATAAGGCAAAAATAGTGAGCACAGGTTAGTATCTGAAAAGCTCCAGAACTTCACTCTCTCAATGGTATATGAACACCAGCAGAACAATATCAGCCACCCAGTTGGTCAAGCATTTTGGTCAGGGCTGTCTCTCAGATGAAGATGAAGCACCAAACACGCCTGCCACAGAAATAGCAAGAAAGAGTCGGCAGAAATATAACGACACCTTAAAAAAGAGGAACCTTAAAGAGTGGGACCAACATCAACGTGCAAAGTATTTTCTGGGTAAACTCTCCCAGGAATACATATACAAAGAAGGTTCCTTGGACTGGCTCAAAAAGGGATCCCTCCACCACGATCAGGAAAGGGTCATAATGGCTGCTCAAGACTAAGGATTGATGACCAATGCATTCAAGAAGATGGCAGGTCTCACTAATGACAACAAATGTAGATTCTGACATACGGAATTGGAAAGTGTGAGTCATCTAGTATCAAGTTGCAAGTTTTTTTTGTGGGGGATTGCTACTACACAACGAGACATGATAGAGTATGTTAGTAGCTTTACTGGACCATCGGTAAAAAATTAAACATCCAATGTAGCAGCAAGTCCTGAGAACATCAACTTGAAAGAACACTTGGAAATGACTTATATACCATACATTACGACCATGTAATCCGTACAGCCACCAACCTTGAAAATGCTGCTGTGAAACCTTACATAGTTATATGGAATAAGTCAGAAAGAGTTGCAACTTTGGTTGATGTGAGTGTCTCTAATGGTGGCGGTCTGAACAGAGATGAAAGAGAGAAACAGACCAAATACCAAGGTCTCGTGTATGATATGAAAAGTAATTGGAATGTTAAAGAGATATCAATCATACCAGTTATTATAGGTGCCACAGGGCTTATGAAGAAGAACCTGAAGTCCCACCTAACTAATATTCCTGGTGAATCAAGTGCAAAAGAGACCCAGCCAATTGCACTTATGGTAACAGCGAGGATACTAAAAAGAGCACAGAGTTGGTTTCAACAAAAAGCAGGGCAATGTTGGCTGCTGGTTTGACTGCCCCATACCCAGCATTACAATCTTCAAAGGAAGAAAATTAAAAAGAAAACGATAACTAGTTGGGGCCTCAGTGTTTATCCCTAGGTGTTGGCATAGTTTCACTCCATCACTTTAGGACTTTCCACTTTGGCTCCAAACTTGCTTGCGCAGTTTAGGTGCAGTATCTATTGCGAGCTAGATAAACACCCACGGAACCTCCTATGCTCATGTCCAGTCGAGCAGACCCGCGACGACCGGCAGAAAAGGAAGCCGCAGCGTCTGGCCGAAAGTAATCTTAGTGAGTTAAACAATTCTCCTATCGTTTCCGGTGCTACGCCTTTTCTTTCTGGATGAAGGTCCATAGCCTTTTAAGGAACACTACAAGGCAATAGTAGGATTTGAAGTCAGAGTTCTCATATTTTAGCCTTATACTGTGATAAGGCCCACAAGGCAATGGTGTTTAATTTTGGGGTGTGTTCCCCTAGTCTTCACCCAACCAAGGGCACCCACAAGAGAGTGGGTGTAGTGGTTGGTAGTGTGCCTGGGCATGTCCACACATCGGTGGGCCATAACGCACTACCTCTTGGGTCCGCTACTACTCCGAGATCGTCTACAGGTTTAGGCTGGGGCCGCAAGGCACCCACTTACCGTGTGAAGACAACATGGAGGCACTGTAGGAGTCTTAATGATGGAGAGGCTGTGTACTTGAAGGGAAGACATATATAGCTGCTCCCTTTTCACCGTGAGGTTAGCCAGCGGTGTTAGCTGGAAGCGAGAAGGCATGCAAGCATGAACTTAAAACTAACTTATACCTAACACACTAAACGCATCACATCCCCTGCCAGATTAAGAATCCAATGCACACACCATCACATTCCCTGCCGGATAAAGAATCCAAACGCACACATATATCGATTATATAGATGTGTATTATATACTGTACTGTATATTGTTATTAATTTTTAATGCCATATCCCGGGGTTCTACTGTACAGGTCCTCTTTATTCCCACATCCAACTCAATTTTTTTTATTTCTAGAAATCTATTATCAGACCTTATAATAGAGAATGTTTATTCTATTTGTACATGAGGATGTATTTACTATGAGATGCTTTTGATAAGCCTTAAGTGTATCTCATTCAGTTGCCACCCAACCTTTTCTTCTTTGCTGCACTCTCTCTTACAGATTTGATGTTTCTAGTTAGTCAAATTTAGTAAGGTAATTTAGATACTTCATGAACTATACAACAGAAATGTCCAACAACACATTACCTTAAAGTACTTCGTTTAAATTCCTCGGCCTAACGTTCACAGGGAACATGAGTTGAAACAGATACATTGAGCGCATTGCCAGGATTGCTGCGAAGAAGTGGGCTCTCTCTACCGTGGTAGAAAGCGACTTATGCCTGAAAGTATCCTGTACTCATATAAGGCCACCATTCGCCCATGTATCGAGTACGGTTACCACATTTGGGCTGGTGCATCTGCTACTAGTCTCTTACTCTGGAACAGGGTTCAAAAGAGAATCACCAACCTGATAGAACTCAAGCTGTCATCTAAGCTTTAGCCGTTGTCCCATCGATGAGATGTTTATCTCTCTGCATATTCTACAAGTATTTTAATGATGAACGTTTTGAAGAACTACAAGCACGTGTACTCTCTCGACATAAATAACCCCGACAAACCCGACAAGCAGTTAAATCCCACCCCTACACAGTAGAACTCCTTAGGTGTACGAAAGCCTTCTACTCAAATAGTTTCTTCCCATAGAACTGCTAAACTTTGGAACTCCCTTTCGGGATCCTGCTTTAACAGCTGTACTGATATGCAGAAGTTCAAGTGTAATGTGAGCAGACATCTTGCTGCCCACCCCTTTTCATACAATTCCTTGCAACTTATGTCCCAGATAGTAGTCGGCTACTTCAAAGTGGCACTGTGCCATTTTTAGGGTGAAAATTGAATTTAAAAAAATGTGTTTACGGACATGAATGAATAAAAAAGAAAGCTGGCTGGATGAGCGTATTGCACCTTAATCTGTATTAAAAGTGAGAGTGCCGA
Organism: Euprymna scolopes; assembly: GCF_053919585.1. Taxonomy (NCBI): domain Eukaryota; kingdom Metazoa; phylum Mollusca; class Cephalopoda; order Sepiida; family Sepiolidae; genus Euprymna; species Euprymna scolopes. Next base: position 75,059,105 of record NC_136491.1, on the reverse strand, counting down.
AGAGAACGTTAAGGTATTGAATCATAAGAAGCTCTCATAAAAAAACGCTCGACTATCTACAACCATTATATACAATTTTCCCAACTCTCTATCCGTGCCTTAATCTAAACACAGCTTCTATTAATAATATTACTATAACATAATCTCTATTGACACCTGTACAGAAAAGCGTGATCAGAGAAAATAAGAAATAGTAAATGTAGAATCGCTTGTAAAAAATAGTAAATGTAGACTCGCTTGAAGAAAATGATTAAACAATAAGACACAACATATATAAAAGAATCAAATACAACAGAAAAGAAATATCAAAACACACATGACTATGTGGAGAAAGTCGTTAGCTGGTAACTGTGAAAAATATTTTTAACATGCGGATGTGATAATCGATTATCAGAAGTAAAAAAAACAAAAAAAAATACCAAATATTAAATTTCTCAACATACGATCACATGATAAATATCAATATATCAAAAATAACTAGTAATACATGTTGGTCTTCGACGCCCCAAAACGAATAATACGTAACATACGATTGCACTAGTAAACACTATGTAACAACCGAGAACGGTTTTGAAAACCTAAAAACATATCCGAAGGAAATAAGCAGATTGGCATTAGAGAAATCGCAGAACTGAATAAAAACAAAATAGTTTGCCAAAACTTATGAGAGACCGAACATAAAGAATATTAAGCACAAGTATAAAAACAAAAACGAAACTGGCCGTTTTCGTTATTTTCCTTCGTATAAAGCAGATCCTTTCATATGGACAAAGATGACAAATCATTTGCTATTTTATATTTTTGCTGTGTTTTATTAATTTTAGACAATTTTTCATATATATAGTTTTAGGGGTGGGTTGAAAAGAAAAGTAACAGACAAAGTCAAAATATTGCTATTTTTTCTTTTGACTTATGTAAGCCATTTCTATGTCGCTCGATTATATTATTTTCCTCCCTGCAGATAGCAAATGAAACTCCACAAACAAAAGCCATACTTTTAAAACTCAAATTTTATTCAAGATGTATCAGTAAATGAAAGTTCTTGGTCCACAGTAAGTCCCTTGCAAAAACAGTGGCTGAATCTGCTATCCATTGCAATGGAGGCGGTAGTCCTCTGTTAGTTCAGGTTTCCTTTTAGAAGGATCCATGTTGTACATGGTTGAACACGGCGGGAAAGTTGTCGCGCAATATGGCATACTTTCACTTACTTACTATATCAATCAGTGAATCTATTATGCCCTTAACTTATCAGAAGAAATAGCAACAATCAATTCGTCAAAAGGAAATGAAGTATGATTTGACATGATTAAAAATCCGAAAATTGGAAATTCAAAATGACGTAATGGAAAAATAAAAAGATATATGCAGTTTCTCTTCATTTCCTTTTGACTGAAGGATTGTTGCTATTTCTTCTGATAAGCCAAGGGCATAATAGATTCACTGATTGATATAATAATTATGTGATTTATTTTGTGCTGCGAAACAGATACTGTCAAGAATTGTATAAGTCAACTGAATTAAAGGAATAAATCATAAGATGGTCAACATCATAAATTTTGAAACATAGCTTTTTGTTATTTATTCTCTATGTTGCTCTGTTCTTACATTGAGCTTCTTAAATAAGGATTGGTTTATATTTCTACAGATATATATATATATATGTATATATATACATAAATATAAATATATATATATATATACATATATATATAACATACTTATTAATAAACAGCTCTTTATCTATATAATTTCTAAAGCATTTATTTTCATATAATAAATATTATCAAATTATATTTTTAAACTGATAGTTTAATCAAAGCTGAGGCATTGACAGTAGAACGCTCGATAGAAAAAAGGGAACACCTTTTGTTAAGATTCTCAATAGGACTGCATAGAGGTCACGCTTTCGTTCACATGGAGACAAGCGATGTTCACTAAGTATAAACCGTGTAATCAAAGAATAAGTGTCATATTTATTATACGTACCTATATATTTGAAGAGAAGGATAGTGCATCAACACGAAGAAATCAGTATAACTCGAAGGCAAATGAATCACTCAATGAGATATGTAAGGCAAATCCCTGAAAATACGTGTTATAACCAACAGCGATCCGTGCAACAAGAATTATCGAGAAGAACCTCTGAGTTAGGAATGAATGCGGGCGGTCATTTTGATGAAATGGAATCCTTAAATAAGTTTTTATTTCTGAAGATTCAGTGAAAAACCGACAAAAGTTATCAGCGGGAATAAAATGATGTACGGTTGTTACGACAAAGGGTTTTGCACCGATGCCAAATATAAGCTAAGGTTTTTCATGGTACGCTATCATTTAAGCTTGTAATAATACCTAACTGGAAAGAAATGTTGGTTGGTGGTGTTTGTTTTACGGCATATCAACCTTTTCAGTTTATTTAATGCCGAATCCAAAGATGTTGAAGAAAACATTTTTTTAATAGAATATATTTGTTGTTTTCTATTTAACCTTTAGTTAGGACCCTAACAGGTACTACCACTATGGGTCAGAGTGGACCTGGGAGCAATGGCAATTAAAGGATGGCTCCACACTTCCCAAAGCCCGCAAGCTGGGGCCTCACCACTGAATATAGTTTAAGGTCATATCAAGGACCGGAAAGAAATAGCAACATTAATAATCATGATAATAATTCTGATTTCGTTTATGAACGTCTCTCTGGAAAGTGATGGGATTAATTTCCAGAGGATTTCCCTTAATCCCGGCTTCAAACCAGGAGCTTCAAAGATCAAGGGTTTTCCTAAGGATGTTGGTGGTACCTATAATTGCAGAGGTTCGAAGGCCACCTAAAACATCGGGGATTTGTAGTTTTTTCAATTGTCCTTCCAGACGACTTGATACTACTACTAGTGTACCTACTACGACCGGGATTATTTGTATTTTAACCCCGTGTATACGCCTTATCTCCAAGGCCAATGGAGCATAATTGCTCCACTTCTCATTCTCCTTCTCTCTCACATTCCTGTCCCAGGGTACTGAGAAGTCTACAATCTGCCAGTTTTTTGAAACCTTGTCAATAACGACCAAATACGGACGATTATGTTCCAATTGCTTGGTCGTTATGACACTTTTGTACCATCATACCTCTACCTTGCCATTCTCAATTGTTCTCACTTCATCAGGCACCTACTCAAACAATTTTCCAGCACACTTCACCCCAACCTTCTTACACACCTCCCAATATATCTGGAGTCTCATGCGATCGCGTCTTTTGAGGTACTCTCTACTACATCCTGCTGCAAGATGCGCAATTGACTCTGAGGTCTTACCACAATCCGGCATTCTGCAGCAATTTCCTCTCCTAGAACCACTTTTTTGAACAATCGTGTTCCTAATGCCTGCTCTTGTGCTGCACAAACAAAAGGTTCAGTACTCTTAGCCAGATACTCAGCTCTGAGCCATTGTCACGGTCTTTCATCAGCCACTTCTGCTATATCCTGGAAGAACCTTCCATGCATTTTCTTCCTAGCCAGTTCCTCTGCCCATACGTTTCTCTATCCATACGTTTCACATAATCAGCCTTGGTGTCACATACCTCCACTTCATTGGCCAGGACCTTAAGCACCCACTCCCCACTTCTAACCACATGCTCCTTCAACGACATCTCCTCTGTTCTAACACAATCTTTTACACTTTTCAATCCTCTCCCACCATCTTTCCTTAATAATAATAATAATAATAATAATAATAATAATAATAATAATAACAATAATAATAATAATAATAATAATAATAATAATAACTAGCGGGACCTGTGAAAATTCCACCGCAGCATTTTTCATGTGTAATATATTGTTGCTGGGCATGCTGTGAGCGTTCTGTTCAGCATGAATGAAGGCACACTTATATTATTCTACTTGTTTATTAAAACTGTATCAACCCCTTACTAAAATAATAACGTTGATATATTTCCTTGGCTGATTATTTCATTACAAACACACCGGTCAATTAACTCACATTTTATCATTTTTCATAATTATTGACTATGTTACTATGTTCGACAATAATTTTTCATAATTTCGCTCCTCCCTTTACTAAAATATTAAATTTGATATATTGTATTGGCTGATTATTTTATAAAAAAAATACAACTATCAATTAACTCACATTTCACCATTTGTAATAATTCTTGTATATGGTACTAATTTTGAGAATTTTTCATCATTTAAACTCACCATATCGCAAACCTTCCTAAAATAACTTGGATATATTTTCTAGGCTGATTATTTCATTACAAACACACACATCAATAAACGCACATTTAATTTTTCGTAATTCTTGGATAGGTTACTAATTTCGACAATATTTTTTTATAATTTAAACAAACGTTGTCGCCAAACCTTACTAAAATAATAACTTTAATACATTTGCTGGTCTGATTATTTCATTACAAACACTACTCAATTAACCCCCACTTCATCATTTTTCATAATTCTTGGGTATGTCACTAATTTCGACAATCATTTTTTATAATTTATTCCCACATTATCGCCCCCTCCTTAATAAAACAATAACTTTGAAATATGGTCTGGGCTTATTATTTTATTACAAACACACTAATGCATGAAATCACATTTAATCATTTTTCATAATTCTTGGCTATGTTACTATCGACAATCATCTTCCATAAATGTAACCCACATTTTCGCCCTTTCCTCTTTACTAAATAATAGCTTTGATATATTGTCTAGGCTGATTATTTCCTTATAAACACACCAATTATCTAATATTTCATCATTTTTTCATTATTCTTGGATATGTTACTAATGTCGACAATCATTTTTCACCATTTTAACGCACATCATCGCCTCACTTACTAAAATAATAACTTTGATGTATTTTCTGGTCTGATTATTTCATTGCAAACACACTAATGCATTAAATAACATATTACATTTTTCGTAATTCTTGGATATGTTACTAATTTCGACAATTATTTTTCATAATTTAAACCATCCTTATCGCTCTCTATTACTAACATAATTACTTTGATATATTTCCTGGCTGATTATTTTATTATAAACACACAATCGATTAACTCACATTTAATCGTTGTTCATAATCGTGGATATGTTACTAATTTCGAAAACAATTTTTATAATTAAAGACCCACATTATGCCTCTCCCTCCTACTTATATAATATATTTGATATATTGTCTTGGCATAATTTATCATTACAAACACACCAATCAAGTTAATCACATTTCATCATTTTTCATAATTCTTGGATATGTTACTAATTTTGACAATAATTTTCATAACTTTAACTCACTATGTTGCTTCCTCTTACTTAAATAATAACTTTTATATATTGCCTAGTTTGGTTATTTCATTACAAACAAATCAATCAAATCTGGGTATTCTCATAGTATATATGTTTCACCTATCTTATCCAATCCCGGGTGACGCCGCATATTCTGCTTATATATATCATTCTCCTATCTCATTCGATCCCGGGCGACGCTGGGTATTTTGCTACTATGTTTTCCACCTATCTCATTCAATACTGGGCGACGCTTTTAGATAGTATATATTTGCACATCTCATTCAATCCCGGGACTGACTTCATATCCGCCACCTCACTGTTGAAAATATACATTAAATAAAGTAATGTTTTAATCGTGAACTGTTTCAGACATTTCCGGGGCTGCCTTTATATCCCCAACCCACTGCTAAAAATATACATAGAATAATGTAATGTCTAAATAGTAAACTGTTTCAGCCATTTCCGGGACCGACTTTATATCCCAAACCCACTGCTAAAAATATACATGAATAACATAATGTCTAAATAGTAAAGTGTTTCAGCCATTTCTGGAACTGTCTTATAATCGCCAACCCACTGTTGAAAATATATATGAAATAAAGTAATGTATAAATTGTAAACTTTTTCAGCCATTTCCGGGACCGACTTCTTATGTCCCATCCTACTGTTAAAAATATACATTAAATAAAGTAATGTCCAAAACGTAAATGGTTGCAGCCATTTCCGGAACCGACTTCATATTTCCCACCCCAATGTTAAAAATATACATAAAATAAAGTAATTTGTAATGCATAAATGGTTTCACCCATTTTCGGGACTGATTTAATATCCCCCACACTACTGTTAAAAATATACATGAAATAAAGTAATGTTTAAATCGTAAACGGTTTGAGTAATTTCCGGGAGTGACTTCATATCCCGTAACCTACTGCTTAAAATATGCTTGAAATAAATTAATATTTAAATCATAAACTGTTTCAGCAGCTTTTCGAAAGTAATACATAAACACATTAACACGGTTAGAGATTAGGCAACCATTGCTTCAACATGAATTTCTGAGTGTAGTATCAGTTTCAGCATTTCAGTGACTTAAATCCGTTTTTTTTGGTCTTGGTTAATGGAGGAGAAATCCTTCATTACTGATACAATTTTTATTTTTGTTATTGACCAGAGTGCCCCTTTTGGGGAGCTGGTTTCCTCCTAAATTTATAACCGACCTCGTGTCCAATTCCGCCCCTGTGGAGAGGCAAGTAAACAAAAAAAATAATCAGAACGGACATTTTCCAGTGCATTTTATAATTAATCAGAAGTGACATTTCCAGGGCATTTTGTAATTAAATCAGAAATAACTTTCCAGTTACTTTTTTAATATTAAAACTGTTACATTGAATATAGTATCTATTCACAATGCCTCCCCACGGGACAGATTTAGACACCGGGGTCGTTTTTTAACGTGGAGAAAAAAATTGTCTTAGTTGTAAAGGATTTCTCTTCCACTGAGAGAGAAGAAATTAGAATGTAGCACCTGAAGAACAGATACTACACTTTGATCTTAGCCAAAAGGCCAAGAAAGATAGATCATTTTTATTAGCTTTGCCTCAACAGCGACACCAATTTTTTTTTTTATATTTCTTTTTCAAGGACGACAAGGCTTATTTGAAATATTGCACTTTCCTTTTTTAGGGATGCATAGCATGATAACGGACGGAGCGATAGCGTAATAATATAATAAACAACTAGCTAAACTTGTGGAAATTCCATAGGGAACTCCTTCATATGTTCTAACATATTTATGTTGGAATTCTGTAGATAAAGAAGATTGACATTATTCTAGCTTTTTTGTTAACACTTCCAAAGTATTTATCTAAGATAGCAGGGACGCCCGGTGTAGCTCGGTCGTAAAACACGCATAAATATGATATTCTAATTCTTGCAGATTTCGTATATATTATTATAGATATAATGTTCTATCGATGTTTATATATAATAAAGTTGCGATTTCAAAAAAACAAATCTATATGACTTGGGTGCATCAGCTTGAATATATATAATGGATATATTTATATTGGGATTCGGTTTTGATTCAAGCTGATGAACCAAAATCATATAGATATCTTTTTTTTTTTTTTGAAATTGCAACTTTATAACATATAAAAATCGATATAACATCAACTCTATAATAATATATATGAAATCTGCAAGATTTAAAATCAGTATTTAAGCGTATTGTACGACTTGGCTACGCTGGGCGTCCATGCTAGCTTGGATAGATACTTTTGCAGTTTTAACAAAATAGCTACAATAATATTAGAGCATCTCCATTTATGCTGAATATCTACAGAATGCTAACATAAATATATTACATATGAAAGAATCCCCTGTGGACTTTCTACAGGTCCCGCTAGACATTATTATTGATTCACATGGAGCTTTCCCACAAGTCATCAAAGATCTGATTGAAAAATCTATGGTGTTCCCTGGAAGCTGAAAGATAACAAGACTCCTCAGACGTCCAGCATTCTCCAAGTCCTTCGATAGCATTTGCAAATATATTTGCGTAATCGCAACAGCCTCTCACCACCGATTTCTCGCTGGCAGCGGCCATTGGTCTATCCTGGAATTTGAGTGGCACTAAGCCTCCCCAAGGTATCAGTTCTCTTCGCGCTTGTCCAGCGGAGGTCTGGTCAGTGCTTTCTCCTATGTCTTTCCATCCTTCTTGACCATTCTCGGCTATTGGGTATCACAGTTTTTGGGGGGCGGTGATGGGACAATGGGAAGGGATGTTTGATGGGAATCTAGAACTTGTTGATATGCAGCTTCAGTGTTCTTCGTTCCCTGTAACGCTTCGTCCAGTTTTTCCTCTGCAGCAGTTTGTCTGACTCACGCACGTGTTCCATGTGTATTATTCTCCGCATTCAAGGGGGTTTCTTAATATTTCAGCCATTTTGATTATCGTTAGTCGTTGCATTTTTGCAGCCATTCCTCTGATTCCAAATTCTCTCATTTTTTTTTCAAAGTTTTTCGCAATTATTCCTAGTGCCTATTATAGGTATTATTTTGATTTTCTTCATCATCCAAATCCCTTTTAGCTCTCTGGCTATCTCTGTGTGTTTGTTCCGTTTCTCCTTTTCTTTCATACTCACCCTGTGGTCAGCTGAGACAGCAAAATCTATGATTTGACAGGATTTTTATTTCTTGTTTATTATTGCGACATCTGGTCCTCTTGCTTGGATGGGTTTGTCCGTCTGTATATCCATGTCCCATAAGATTTTGTGTTTCTCATTTTCAAGACCTGTCGCGGGCTTATGCTTGTACCATTTGTCTGTACGTTCAAAATGCAGTTTCTTGCATAATTCCTAGTGTACTACCCTCCCCACTTGGTCGTGCCTGTTTTTGTATACTTTTTCGGCCAGTTTGCTGCATTTACTTACTATATTGTTTATCGTTCCGTCTCTTTGTCCATAGACTATGCATTTGCTGTTTTCTTGTGTTTTATCGATCGTTACTTTGGTATGATTGGTTCTTATCGAGTTATCTTGTGCTATTATTATTATTATTATTATTATTATTATTATTATTATTATTATTATTATTATTATTTACTCACTAGGAGTAGTCACACAAACATCATCAAAGATTGCACTTTGCGAACAACTTTTCGTGTTCTTTGGAATCTGAGTGACAACAAATTTCCGCAGATTCCCAGTACTCTTCACCGCTTTCGATAATCTTTGCAAAAGAATTGCGTAATCGCAACAGCCGCTTATCATTGATTTCTAGTTGGCGGCGACCATTCGTCGTCACTGAACTTGTGATGGAAATAAGCCTCATCACGTCCTCTTTGCACTCAGCCAGCGAAGGCCTGGCTAGTACTTTCTCTCCATGGTATGTCTATCCTGCTTGACATTATTTGGTGTAGTGCCTGTTTGTGATGACACTCATAGAAAAAAGGTGGAGGTGGTATTTTTCAATTATACAACTTCAGTTTTTATGATTCCATGTTTTGTGCTTTGTATCTGTAGTTGTTTTTGTGCCCAGTTTGTGTGTAGTTTATGTGCGGTGTTAGTCTCCACATTCAAGGGGTTTCCTTAATATTTCTGCAGTTTTCATTATTGAAATTCATTGTATCTTCTCTGCCACTCATCTGATTTCAATCTCTCCAATTCTTTTTTTCAAAGTTCCTGATATCATTCATAGTGATCATTCTATTAAGGGTGTTATCTTTACTTATTTTCATTTTCCAGATACCTTTGAGCTCTGGTCAGTTCTGTGTATTTACTCCGCTTTTCAGTCTCCTTGATCTTCACTCTGCTGTCTGCTGGCACGAAAACAATTACAATCTGGCAGGACTTTCCTTCTTGTTAACTATTATGGCATCCAGTCTCATTGCTTGGATGTTTTTCTCCGTTTGTATATCCATATCCCATAGGATATTGTGACATTTATTTTCTACTACTGCTGCCGGTTTTTGTTTGTATCATTTGCTGTGTGTTCAAGATGCCATTGTTTGCATAATTACTAATGTACTTCATTCCCACTTGATTGTGTCTATTTATATATAATTTTTAGGATAGTTTGCTGCATTCTTTTATTATGTGATTTTTCTTTCGTCTTTCTCTTCGCAAAGTCTGCATTTGCTGTTTTCTTGTGTCTTGTCGATCCTTGCTTCGATGTGGTTGGTTCCAATTGTAGTCTTGTGCAACTGTTATTAGTAATTCAGTTTTCCTGTTAAGGTTTCCTTTTTGTAGCTATTTCTAAGTGTTCTTTTTTAGTCTCTTCTTTTGTCATCCTTATAATCGTCCATGTAGCTGTTTTTCCTCCTATTAAAATTTCCCATGTCTATTTCTCGTCTCTTTTTAATTTTGTTTGTGTCTTCTTTGTCTCTTGCTGCAGTAATTATTATTTTGTTGTTCTGCATTTTCTATGTATTTTTCTAGTCATTTTTTGTGTTATTTATACAGTCTCCTATACAGACCAGCCCTCTTTCTTTCTTTTTCACATATAGTCGGGTGTAGTGCATTGTGCATAGTCATAATTTTTCTGGTCTTCTGGTCGAGATTCCTTAGTTCTTTATTAGTCCGTTTTATAAACGGTCCAGCATATCTTAGTGACATCGACGAGGTGTTTATCTCTTTAATTAAGTTTCGACTATATAGTTTGGTTTCGAGGAGTTTTCTTGTTCTTCTGAGATAATTCTTTCATATTTTCTCTTTCATTTCCGTATCTTTAGTCGCGTCTGCTTACAACATTTCCAAGTATTTGTAGCTATCATGGTGACTTAATACCCTCATTTCTATTTAATTGGGCAGTACTATACGTTCTGTTGCTTCTAGTTATCTCCTCCTGTGGTAAACAGTGCGCATTTTTCCATACTGAATTCCATTTTGATATCCCGACTAAAGATCCTTGTCGTGTTTATTAGTGTTTCTAGTTCTGTCCTTATTTTTGTAAACAGTTTCAAGTCATCCATATACATTAGGTGGTTTATTTTTTCTTCTGTGTTGGTGAACTTGTATCTGGGTTGGCATTTTCATAGGATGTTATTTAGAGGCATCATGGCTATAATGAACAGGAATTATGATAGGGAATCACATTGAAAGATCCCTTTTTGTATTTTAATTTCAGTTATGTATTGTCCATCAGCTGTCAGTTCAAGTCTACATGTTTTCATTGCACCTTCTATCAGATTGCCTGGTATTTTGTACATTCTCGAGCATTATATTATCCATGCTAGCGGGATTCTATCATATGCTACCTTATAGTCTATCCTTGCCATGGGTAGGTTGTTTTTTTCTTTTAATTTCCTTCAGGATCATTTGGTCTATGTATAATAGGTCGTGTGCCCCTCTTGTTTCTTTTTGGCACTCTTTCTGTTTCTTTGAGAGTAGTCCACGGTTATGGAAGGAGTGTTAAATCTGTTCTCTCAGTTTTGCAGTAAGTATTTTCCACATTGTAAGTAAACAGGTTACAGATCTGTAGTTGCTGGGGGTTGTCTTTTTTGTGTCTTTTTGTGTCTTTTTGCACCAGTGTCGTTCTATGTTTGGTTATCTCTTCTGGTACATGTGGTTCGTGGATGCATCTTTTAGTGGTTGAACTAGTCTTTTATGTAGTGCCATGTATTTCCTTGAACCAATATGCATGTATTCCGCCATAACCTAATGCTCTCTAGTTGGCCATTTTTCATAATGTTGTCTGCAGGGTTTCCTTGCTGATTTCACTCTCTGCGCCTTCTTCGATTTGTTGTGATTCTTTTTTATTTCTTTAAGCTATTCTGCATTTCTATTATGATGCTTTCTTTCTTCTCATACATGGTTCCAGTAGCGTTTCCTTTCCGTCGGATCCGGTTGTTCTGTTTTTATTTTTCATCCATTTACATTTTAATAGAATTGGTTTTCGTTATTTTTAAAAGTCCTGTTTTGCTTGCACTGTTCCGATTTGTATCGGTATCGTCTTAATTTCGGTTCTTTTATTGCAACTTTTTCCTTCACTTTTTTCTGTTTCTTTGTGAGTCTCTCTTCGCTGGTCGTATTTCTAATTCTCCAACCTCTTTTAGTTGTATTAATCTTGTTTATCGCTTTGGCTTCTTTCTTTTGTTTGTAAATCTGTGTTTCCAGCCGCAATTTCCATCAAAGTTTTGTTATCTGGCTAAGAGTACTGAAGCTTTTGTTTGTGCAGCACAGTTTTTTTTAAAACTTCATACTTACTCTCTTAGCAATTGCATAGATTAAATTGATTAGATCTGTAATGGTCTATGTTGGGACATATGGAAGGAGTTTGTTCACCTTCATTTTTTTAGTTTTTAATTTTTTTCCACTTATGGTTTGTTTAGGATGGAAGCATTCTATTTCCTTTTCATAAGTTTCCTGATGTTTTCTACTTCTGCTAATTAAGTCTCTGTTAAGTTTTGTCGTTTCATAGGTCATAGTCTCCATGTTTCCTGTATCTAAGATATGCAGTTCTTCTTCCTCTATAGTTTCTATGTTTCGAGCTTCCTAGAGGGGCATTTTTACGCCTGTTTCATCATTTACCTTTTGTTGTATATCATTTAGTTGTAGATTTGAAAACCACCCTCCCTTGAGGATAAGTTTCACTTGGTCTGCAATACTTTGTTCTGATGTATGGTAGTCACTGACCATATCCCATAACTCATTATCCGCTTGCCATATCTCGGGTCTTTGGGGGTTGACTTCTGTAATAGCAGTCAATTACCGGTCTATTCTCTTTTTAGTTCATTTTTCCTTCTGTTTTTGGATCATCATCATCATCATCATCATCATCATCATCATCATCATCATCATCATTATTATTATTATTATTATTATTAGAGAAATGAAGCAGAAAGTCAGGAAGGGGTTTCTTAGAAGAGTGACACTAATTGCAAAGTCGAAACTGTATGGAGGAAACCTAATGAAGCAGTGAATGCATGGGCAGTCAGTGTTTTGAGATACAGTGCGGGAATTTTAGAATGGTCTGACAAGGATTTGCATGTCATGGATATCAAAACAAGAAAAGTTTTAGCAATGTTTGGTATATTTCACATTCGAAGTAGCGTAGCAAGGTTGTATCAAAAGAGTAAAGACGGTGGGAGAGGATTGAAAGTGTAAAATATTGTTTTACAACCGATGATATGTCGTTGGAGCAGCATGTGGTAAGAAGTGGGGAGTGGGTGCTTAAGGTTGTGGCCAATGAAGTTGAGGTATGTGAAACCAAGGCTGATTATGTGAAACGTATGGATAGAGAAAGGGCAAAGGAACTAACTAAGAAGAAAATGCATGGAAGGTTCTTCCAGGATATAGCAAAGATCATGGCAATGGCTAAGAGCTGGATATCTGGCTAAGAGTACTGAAGCTTCTTGTGCAGCACAAGAGCAGACATTAGGAACACAATTGTTCAAAAAAGTGGTTCTAGGGGAGGAAGTTGCTGCAGAATGCCGGATTTGTGGTAAGACGTTAGTCAATTGCGCACCTTGCAGCAGGGTGTAGTGGACTGGCCCGGAGAGAGTACCGCAAAAGACGTGATCGCATGGGACTCCGGATATATTGGGAGGTGTGTAAGAAGGTTGGGGTGAAGTGTGCTAGAAAATTGTTTCAGTAGGTGCTTGATTAAGTGAGAACAAGTGAGGATGCCAAGGTAGAGGTATGGTGGGACAAACGTGTCATAACGACCAAGCACAACGTACGAATGTTGTCGTCATTGACAAAGTCTAAAAAAACTGGCAGATTGTAGACTTTTCAATACTCTGGGACAGGAATGTAAGACAGAGAACGAGAGGTGGGGCAATTATGCTCCATTGGCCTTGGCGTATACACTGGGTAAAAACAAAACTAATACCGGTTGTAGTTGGTACACTAGGAGTAGTATCAAGTCGTCTGGAAGGACAATTGATAAAACTACAAATCCCCGATGGTTTAGGTGGCCTTCAGACCTCTGCTCTTGTAGGTACCACACACATCCTTAGAAAACCCTTGATCTTTGAAGCTGCTGGTTTGCAGCCAGGATTGAGGGATATCCTCTTGAAATGAATCCCATACCTTCCCAGAGAAACGTAGATGAACGAAATTACTACTACTACTACTACTACTACTACTACTACTACTACTACTACTACGCAAATAAAATTGCGACATGATAATGTGGCCAGAATAATTATTTGACGTACTAAGAGAAATATCAAAAACTTTTACGGATGGTCAAACATGCACTAGGTTTTTTAGAATAATTAAATGACACATTGAAATCGGAACTTTTTGTATGGAGAAATCAATAAGCAGAAAAAAAACAAAAAAAAACAGAAACATACCGCATGTGTTTTTGGAAAAGTTGTAGATTTCCCATCATAGCGTATAAATCCGAAGATTCCATTGTAAGCATTGGTCTTCTCGATATTTTTCTAGTAAGAATGATTTCTATAAACGCATCAAGTACTTACAGAAAGGACACTGAGAAGATTTCCATCTTAAGTGAGAGTGCCTTTGTGGAGCGAACTGGGTTTGAACTAGAAACACTCAGGTCGTCAGTCCGTGTTGTTATTAACAACTACTTGAACACCGTCACCTTCTATGTCGAATTGAAGTGGAATATTTGAAGGTTTTAGTGAAATAAAGCACACTGACCTGATATCACATTGGTCGACTGGGAACTATCCACACACCAAAACCCAACATGGTTTCCGGTTTATCATAGTTTACAGATAATATAACGGAAAGCTCTAATAAAGATAGAATATAAAACATATTTATTCATTTTAGTCATCGCTATGTTGAGCTCGAAAGTCTCGCGGTATCTCGTTATTTCTCGTTACTTTTGGATGAAAAAAAATTGCTTCACTTAGTACTAAATGAAACAATATTGGAATGAATCTACAAGTATTCTCATGAATTGCAACAGAATTAGTCATTCACGTGATCTTCAATCACGAAGAATAAGTGTTTCATCAATGTCTTTTGTGGAATTTAATTGATTCGCAAAAATAAGTTTTGTAACTAGACACATATTCTCTCTATTATTTCGAGTGATGCGTTTTTGTTTACAGAAGTACCAGAAACAAAGTTGTTATTTAACTAAATTCACCTCTTCTTTTATACATTCATAGACTAAACTGACAAACGAATATCTTATGTTCGAACCAGTCTCTTTTTAATTGATGAGGCATGTGCTGTGTCATTTCACTTTAGGTATGATGACGCTTTCCTTGCACTTTTTGCCAGGTCTGCAAGTAATTATGCCGGCAGTATAACTCTTCGACACACAGACTCTGTCACCTTTAATTATATTAAGTAAACCAAAGATGTGAGTCGCTTATACTACGATTAATAATGACGATTAGTCATAACAGCGATTGTATAACTAGTAATACTATAGAGATTGATGTTGAGTTTCTTCTAAATTCAATTAGGATAAAAAATGATTAAATTCAAGTGAGTATTATTGGATTTATCATTAAATCACACGGTTAAACTATTCATACATTTTTAGAAGCTGACTCAATTTCCGGTAAACTTGCGTTGACTTCTTACGGCAGGTTACGTAAGTATCTAGTAGATGCCGGGCCGATTAGTTGATCAGAAAACAATTATCAGCAGAAGACAACTTTCAATGAAATCTTGAAATTCATTTAAACATTAAACACAAGGTATTAAATCAAAAATGAATTACAGTATGTTATGCAAGCGTATTAATTCTCCTGAAGAAGCCATCGATTTCTATCAAGATAAGCATTCATAGCAAAAAAGAAAAACTTGCAAAAAAGGGGCGACATTATATGCAAGATAATAAAATGAAATACTTAATGGAGAGTTTTGCATTGAGAAGCATTAATACAGAATGTAAAGGATGGGTATTAATAACGATGGACACATTTCTCACTGTCAAATAAGGAAGCCAATATAGATGTGGACCCAGAACACGGCACCCTTCAAAAATTTACGTCCGATTAACTCTTCAAAAGAATAAACTGGAATTATTTCTTGTGAGAAACTACGATAAAATATAAATATTTTCCAATTTTATTGGAGTAAATACATATTTATATTCTTTCCTTTAAACTGGAAAAAACTTTCACGGTTGTTTCCAGGCTTTCGTTGTTAAAGCTATCTATTATATCTATAAAAGTGAACGTGTATGCGTGTCTGTGTGCGTGTCTGTGTGCTTGTGTGTGTACATTTCCCTACGCAATAACTCTGCCAATTTTTAGTCTACAGACTCGATATTTTATATGCAGGGTACTGAGATTTGGAAAACTCTTTGTGACTGGGTTTCGGCCAGAAATTTTGCTGTTTAGCGGTCAAAGTTCAACGATTTGACGTTGAAAACTCTACCTAACTCCTCCGACAATTTTGGGCCTAAGAACTTGGAATTTTAGATATAGGTTCCTTGGACATGGATCTAACCTAATAAATTGATTTGAGCCCAAAACTATTAATGTTAATGGGGTAATAATAGGGGTCAAAGTAAAAAAATTGACCTTTTTTTTGCTCAACATACACATCCAAACACCCAGCCAACGCTGGGCTTAAACGCTAGTCTATATATCTATAAAAGTGAACATGTCTGTGTGTCTGTCTGTGTGTCTGTGTACATTTCCCTACGCAATAACTCTGTCAATTTAAAGTCTACAGACTCGAAATTTGATATACAGGGTACTGAGATTTGGGAAAATCTATGTGATCTGTTTCGGCCAGATATTTGGCTGTTAAAGGGTCTAAGTTCAACGAGAGGTTCCTTGGACATTGATCTAACTTAATAACTTTATTTGAGTCCAAAACAATAAAAGTCAAGGGGTCATAATAGGGGTCAAATTTAAAATAATTGATTTTTATTCATTTTTGCTCACCAAACACCAGGGAAACGTCGGTCTGAAATGCTATTATATCTATAAAAGTGAACGTGTCTGTGTGCCTGTGTGTCTGTCGATGTGTCTGTTTACATTTCCCTATGCAATAACTCTTAAAATTTTAGTCTACAGACTCGAAATTTGATATACCAGGTACTGAAATTTGGGAAAATCTTTGTATCTGTTTTCGACAAGAAATTTTGCTGTTAAGGGGTCTAAGTTCAACGATTTGACCTTTGAGAACTCTACCAAACTCTTCCAACAATTTTTGGTATAAACAATTTAAATATTAGATATAGGTTCCTTGGACATAGATCTAACCTAATAACTTTATTAGAGCCCAAAATAATAAATGTTAAGGGGTCATAATAGGGGCCAAATTTTATAAAAAAATACCTCTACGGTCTCTACCAAATTACTCCGCATATTTCGGGTTTAAACATTTGAAATTTTACATAAAGGGTATTCAGAGATAGGGCAAGCTTTTTAATCGGTTTGGGTCGAAAATTGTTAGTTACCAATATTTAAATGCATGCATGCATGTTTGCATGTCTGCCTAAAACTATCGACAGAGGCGACGGATTTTACCAAGATCAGTATCCTTTTTAGACAACAAATATCGACAAATATCAAAAATTAGTTAAAAACATTCATTTCTTCACCTTCAACTGGGCACTTTTCTACAGGGGAGATCGTTTTTTTCGTCGATATTTGCGAAAGTCATCCTCTCCTTTCGATTGTCTACCCTTAATTAAAACCTACGTTACTTCCGGTTTGGCGGTGTTTGTAACCACAATGACGTCAGGATTTTTCCGTTCGTTTCCTCCTTTAAAGTACGGGTTCGAGCCTGTATTCCTACTACCACTTTTTTTTTTTGCTGAACACAAACCTCCAAACACCACCGGGCTGAAATGCTAGTATTCATATACAACTTTTGTTGAAAAAATTGTGTAGTTTTCTATTCTAATTTTTTTTTCATATGAATATGTTTTTTCGTTGTTTACTGTTTGTTCTTCAGATTTTTTTGTTCTGTTCCAGTTCAACGCCGCGTATCTAATGAATTTATGGTCTCTGGCATGTCGAGAGATGCCGACGCCAAGGTTGCTGATAATTGGATTGTGTTCTGGGTTAATACCGATATAGAAACCTTGTGTATCGCTTTATTGCGTGTCAATATTTATTTAATTTTGAAATTGCTATGAAAAGCAGAAAAATGAAATTTGGTACACTGGAAGAGCATAAAAATCTTATATCCCTGATTTTTTTGAATTTGAACGAATTATGCTAATTTCTCTATTTTCAGGTATTTTTACGTGTGCATCGGTTTATTGTAGGTCTCCCAAATGCGTAGAAAGAGTCGACTGACAGCTAGTGAAAAGTAACGTGTTGTGGCAGGCCTTGCAAAAGGTTTATCCCTTGTATATCGAGCCATAGCGCTTGAAAGAGATCGAGCAACATTGTCCTATTTCGTTGAAACTCCTAACATAACACCGCGATAGGACAAAAACACAAGAAAAGCAGTTTCTGCTCGTAATGTTAGAAAAATTCGTTATCAACTTATCAAGCAGCCAGATAGCGATAGTGCTGTTCTATTTGGTAAGGCTGGAATGCATTCCTTGTCCAGAAAGCAACTTTGTAATGTCTTAAACGAAATTATAAGAAGCATTAAGCTCCTAGCATTACCTTTGTAAACACAGGAAAAACGTTTGGCTTGGGATCAGAAATACATGAAAATCAGCTTTGAAAATGTTTTTTCCACCGATGAGGCCAGAGCAACTCTTGATTGACCAGATAAGTGGGCCAAAGTTTGGAGTCCTCTTGGATACCCTACCCCTCATCGATTGCGTCGTCAACAGGGAGGTCGAGGTGTCATGTTTCAACTGGAATAATCTGCGATGGACTAATTGGACAATTTCCAGTGCCTGAATGTGTCAAACTTACAAAATAGTCTTATATTTTACTAGTCAAAGTACCCGTCGTTGATTGGGTTCAAAAACAGCCTACATAAAATGGACTCTGATTTATAAAAGTATGATAGGTTATGAAAAGGAATGGTTGTAAATTTGGGTTGGATTTAAGGGTATCAAAACAAAAGCAAAATATGATGAAAGTAACAATAAAATAGATAAACCCCATAATTTATTATACGATATCTGTTCACACTGAAACACTTATCACACGATTCTGTGGATCTATATTAAAAAAAACCTTGTTAAACGTATTGACATATTTCCATTCTATGGAGGTCAGGTGCGAACTAACACCCCATAATTTTATTAGATCACATTTCTTCAAACTGAAACATAATTATCAAAGTATACTTACGCAGATAGATATGAAAAGTCTTTATTAAAGTTTGTGCCTATTTCCATTATATGGAGGCCAGGTGCGAACGCAGACCCCATATACCATCCCTATTTAAGTTAAAACATACTTATCAAGGTATTCTTATGTACATCTATATAAAAAACACTTGTAAACGTTTTTTTTTAATTTTTAAATTTTTTATTTCCATTCTATACTTTGTGAATCAGCGCGAACGCAGACCCCACAATTTTAATTAACCACCGTTCTGCTGGATCAAACATACCCATTCCTGTATCTCGATACATCTTCTATCATTATACGTAATCAGTTTTTTAAAATAGTCAACCATATAGGAGCCTTATCGTGACCAGACACACACACACATACACACACACACACACACACACACACACACACACACACACACACAGTCATTCAGCTTTTTATTATATATTTTTAAATAAGCATTTGTAATCATGGCTTGATGACCTATAATTGGCGCGTCACCACTAATTGATTTTGTTCACAACAACGCTCCATCTCACTCAGACAAGTCATAAGTCATTTGTAGACAGAATTTGATGACATGGCCACCTTGTTCTCCAGATATAAATCCAATTGAGCAGCTCTGGTCAATAATAAAGATGAACGTTTATAAAAAGTGCGCCGTCGAAGGATGAACTTTGGAGGAAGATTTTAAGGGTTTCCTATAGCATCACATCATCTCAAATTGCCGATTGACATCATCAGTTGACAAGATGCTGTTCAAAGTTATTTTGAAGCATAGAAAGTTATGCTGATAAATAAATAATTTCTTAAACGAAATAATGTGACATTCTTGTGTTTGGTTAATATTATTTCTGGATGTGTTCTTAATTTCATATGAATAGAAATATGAAGTAAGAATATTGTTTATTTACGAAAATATACATTTTTAGACGCTTGAAATAAATTGATACACACTTAAAATTACCAGAAAATAGAAATATTAGCATAACTTTAAAAAAAATTGTCTAAATTCCACAGAAATCAGGAAAATAAGGCACCTTATAATGCGCATCCAGTCTACCAAATTTCACTTCCTTGCGTTTCAGAACAATTTTCAAACTAAAAAAAATTGATCTGCATTAAAGCGATACACAGGGTTACACACACACACACACACGCACACACACACACACACACACACACACACACACACACACACACACACACACACACACACACACACACACACATTGTTTTTAAAATATAATTATCCACTGACACGTGTTTCGTAATCTACGACTCATCAAAGTTGCTGGATCTCTCTCTCTCTCTCTCTCTCTCTCTCTCTCTCTATATATATATATATATATATATATATATATATATAAAGAGTGAGAAAGATCATTTTTGAATGTATATTGACATACAACTATGTTAATGCATATCATAAAAGAAATTCAGCCATTAATAACTTAGAATTAGTAGTTATAGAATAAAAATAGTAAAGTGTAAATAGATTGACCTCACTATAGCTATTGATGATGATGATTATCATCATTATGATGATCACGATGATTTTACTTCCAAAAAACAAAAAAAAAAACACTTTTTTTGTTAATATCGTTGGTAACAAAATATTTACTGTAAACGACCAAAAAAAAAAAAAGAATTATGTGACATTTTCCTAGAATAATGTTTAAAGAAAATATTTCAGCAAAAAAAAAAAGCAAAACAAAACAAAACACCGAAAAGCATATGCTATATGCAAATATTTGCATTGGAAAAGGCTGCACAACTGTGTCACGAGGTGGGAAGATATCAAATGTGGGAGTAAAAAAATGATATTAAAAGAAATCGAACGAATGAACTGGAAGAAAGGAATACAAGCAACATACATAATAAACGTTGAAATATTAAGAACGCTGGACCGTCATGAGTGATGCCAATAGATATAAAGAGAAGGACAGATATGGTATATATATATATATATATATATATATATATATATATATATATATATATATATATATATATATATATATATCAGCTATCTTAATCGGCTAAAAATAATATCAAGTTAGTTCCAGAGGTCAGATTTTATATATATCAACCTAAGTTTGTCGACTAATAAGTGATAGAATGTTTTTTAGACTACCTTCCTCACAGGCATACAAGGTCACTCTCATATACGTACTAGTATTTCAGTCCGGCGTTGCCCGGGCGTTTAGCGGTGCATGTTGAGCTAAAAAAAAAAAAGCGGTCAATTTTTTAAACTTTGACCCCTATTATAACTCCTTAACATTTATTGTTTTGGGCTCATATCAAGTATTTAAGTTAGATCCATGTCAAAGGAACCTATATCCAAAATTTGAAGTGTTTAGACACAAAATTGTCGGAGGAGTTTGGTAGAATTCTCAAAGGTCAAATCGTTGAACTTCGACCCCTTAACAGCCAAATTTCTGACCGAAAACGGATCACAAATCCCAAATTTCCCAAATCTCAGTACCCTGTATATCAAATTTCGAGAAAGGTCGAATTTCAAAATGATACTGATCGTGAAAAAATCTGTCGCCTCTGTCGAAAGTTTTAGACAGACATGCAAACATACATATATACCTACATTTATATATTAGTAACTAAAAATTTTCGACCCAAACCAATAAAAAAAAGCTTGCTCTATCTCTGAATACCCTTTATGTAAAATTTCAAATGTGTAAACCAGAAATTGTCTGAATAATTTGGTAGAGACCGCAGAGGTCAAATTTTTTTAAAATATTGACTTCCTAATATGACCCCTTAACGTTTATTGTTTTTAGCCTCAAATCAAGTTATTTAGTTAGATCGATGTCCAATGAACCTATATTTAAATTTTCAAGTGTTTAGACCTAAAATTGTTGGAGGAGTTCTCAAAGGTCAAATTGTTGAACTTTGACCCCTTAACAGCCAAATTTCTGGCCGAAAACCGATTACAAAGATTTTTCCAAATCTCAGTACCCTGTATATCAAATTTCGAGTCTGTAGACTTTAAATTGACAGAGCTATTGCGTAGGGAAATGTACACACACAGATAGACACACAGACACCGATACACCGACATGTTCACTTTTATATATATACTTGCATTTCAGTCCGGTGTTGCCCTGGTGTTTGGATGTGTATATTAAGCAAAAAAAAAAGTGGTATTAGGAAGGCAGGCTCGAACACGTACCGCGAAGGAGGAAAAGAACGGGGCAAAGAAACTGATGTCTTTGCTGTTACGACCACCGCAAATTGGAAGTGACATAGGTTTAAATTAAGGCTAGGCAACCGAGAAGAGAGAATGACGTTCAAAAATATCAGCGAAAACAGCGTCCCCCCCTGTTGAAAAGTGCCAAATTGAAGGTGAAGATAATCATGTTTTCAGCCAACTTTTCGATATTTGTCGTCTGAAAGATCGAATTTCAAAACAATACTGATCTTGATAAAATCCATCGCCTCTGTCGAGAGTTTAAGGCGGACATGCACACATACATACACACATACATACATACATTTATATATTGATAACTAACATTTTTTAATGCAAACCGATTAAAAGGCTTGACCTATATCTGAATACTCTTTTTGTAACATTTCAAATGTTTAGACCAGAAATTGTCTGAGGAATTTGGTAGAGACCGCAGAGGTCAATTTTCTTTTTTTAAATTTGACCCGATTATGAGTTATTGCGTAGAGAAATGTACACAGACACACAGGCAGACAAGCAGACAGATAGACACACAAACACGTTCACTTGTATAGATATATAGATAGATAGACTAGCATGTGTGCCCGACGTTGCCCGGGTGTTTGTAGGTGTATGCTGAGCAAAAAAAAACCCCAAAAAACAACCAAAAACAAAAAAAAAAACGGTGAATTTTTTACATTTGTCCCCTATTATGACCCCTTAACATTTATTGTTTTGGGCTCAAATCACGTTATTAAGTTAGACCCATGTCCAAGGAACCTATATCTAAAATTTTCAGTTTTTAGACCCAAAATTGTCGGAGCGGTTTGGTACAGTTCTCAATGGTCAAATCGTTGGACTTTGACCACTTAACAGCCGTTTTTCTGGCTGAAACAGATCACAACTATTTTCCCAAATCTCAGTACACGGTATATCAAATTGCGAGTCTGTAGACTAAAAATTGACAGAGTTATTGCGTAGGGAAAGTACACAGACAGACACACAGACAGATACACAGGCACGTTCTCTTGTATAGATATATAGATAGATAGATTAGCAAACCTCCTGACTTGCTCAGTCGTAAATGTGATATTTTAATGCGTGCAGATTTCGCACATCTTATTATTAAGCAAATTCTTTATTAATTATTTTATTGTACCTGATATATAGTTCTGATTTCCAAAGTTTGAATAAATAATAACACATATTCTTCTGTGCCACTAACTAGAATCGAAATCAAAACATGTCGCTCTTATATGTTAATTATTTTATACATGTAAAGACTTAAAAGTGACGTGTTAAAAGGTATAAACATATATTTACGCATGCGCATAAGTAGCATGTTTACTCGACTTACCTCTGCCAACTTCCAATTATTTTCAATTTTGACCATTTAGTAGTTATTTTCTACCGGCTAAATACAAGCTGCGAATCCCTTATATATCAAGTTTCAAGTGTGCAAGTCTGTAAAACAAAAATTGATAAAGTCGTATGATAGAGGCCGTTACGCACGGAGACAAACCGACAGGCATATGTCATATCTATATGTAGATGCTGTGTGGGTGCGTGCACTTAAGTCTCTCTTCAACTCAGCTTCAGTTTTATAAGAATTTTCGCATGTGACATGTGACACAAATTCTTACCTTCTTCTAAGAGTTGTCGCATCCTAATTCTTTTTTAATAAAAAAAATTAACAACAGTATGAATTCCCAAATGTCTTGTGAGGCAACTACTAGATTTGCTGGTTATATTTCCAACATGATATATTAGCACTGATAATCGTGCTGTTATAAATTTCTCATTAAACCGTCGATTCTATATGCACACACACACACACACACACACACACACACACACACACGCACACACACACACACACACACATATATACATATACGTTTCATTTTTTATTACCGTATCTTTCTGTTGTTACATTATTGTTTCGGCTACATGGCCGTTTTTTGGCCGTCTGTAGCATCCTCAGACTTTACAGGGTTCTGTAAAAGTCTGAGGACGCTACAGACGGCCAAAAGAACGGCCGTGTAGCCGAAACAATAATGTAACTTAACAGAAAGATACTGTAATAAAAAATAAAACGCATATTTGCTCTACGACAGTATTGAGCATTTTCTTCAGTTTTTATTAATTACCAACTCCACTAAATAAATAAATAAATATATATATATATATATATATATATATATATATATATATATATATATATATATATATATACTTGAGAATACCTATTCCAGCCCTGAAGAAAATAACTTTTTAATTTAAATTTTTCAACTGTTGTAGATTATATGACAAATGATAGAATCAAATATAATAACTAGGGCTATGACAACAGCATATTCTTTACATTGTTTGACCCTTGAGTATATATCCGACACAGACACAGTCCATCAAACGAGAACCACAACACTATATAAAAGCATATCAGAGGTACACACTCGAGAGTCAAAACAATAAAAAGAGCATTTTTGTTGTATCCCTAATAATAAATTTAAAACTTATGCATTAAATCATATACTCATTATTATAAAAATAAAAATTATATGTTTTGAATTCTAGAATGTCTAACATTTAAGGCTCGGTTTAAATGGGTTTTAGTAATAAATTGAAATTCAAGAAAATCTAGTTTATTTACGGCTCATGACTATGAATTTAATCTATAAAATCTCATGTCGTTGAATTTGTAAATGGCAGATGTTTTCCATAATGTTTTTATTTATTAATAAGTAAACATCCATATTTAAAATGATTTAAATTTTCACCCATCGTTTCCACTGCATCTGTACTTAATATGCATTAAACTTAATATAACATATGAAAACCATTCGTATTAGCGGCTCTATAGTAAAGTCAGAACAATAAGTTGATATTTTAAGAGTAAATTCTGTACATCGAAATATATAAAAACACTTAATATATACAGACTTTACTATTAGGTTGAAAAGTAAGTTCTAGCAGAATTTTTAATTTGGATTTCAAATGATGTAATAACACATAAGTTTTCGTAATAATACTTTTACTTTATATACCACATTAAAGAACGTTTTTCGCTTTATCTAATCGTTTAAATCACAATCGTATTCAACACAATTGTCTTCTTTGCAGAACGTTCAATACAAGATTATAAAATAGCAAATTCATACATTTTTTATTTTTATTCACGCTAGGCCAAAACGCTGCTGAAATCGCTCGCGATATCAATGAAGAGTTTTTCCTAGGGACTATTACTGAACACACACAGCACAATGGTGGTTTAAGAAATTCTGTGGCGGCGACTAGAATCTTCAAGATGATGAGCATAGTGGTCGGCTATCGGATTTTGACAGCGAATAATTAAGAGCATTAGTTAAAGCCAATGCACGCACAACTGTTTACGAACCTGCTTTGGAATTATATGTAACGTATACGACGATTTTTCAACCACTTGAGAGAAATTGGAAAGCAAAACACTTGATGAATGTGTGTCTCACGAATTGAACAACAAAAAACCAAAACGCCGTTGTCTTCTTTTTTCCGCAAAAACGACCCGTTTCTCAACGGGGCTGTGACTTGCGATGAACAGTGTATTCTTTATGAAGTTATTAGAGCCGGTCTCATCGATTACAGTTTTTTTTAATGCAGGCGACACCATTACGGCGGAGAAGTTCTGTCAAAAAATCAATTAAATGCACCTGAAACTTCGACAGCAACACGAAACAGTAGTAAACAGAAAGTCATAATTTTCCTCCATGAAATATTCGACCGAAAGTTGCTAAACCAACCCTGAAGAAGTTGAATGAATTGAGTTAAGAAACTCTGCCTCATCCGCTATACTCTCCAAACCTCTCACCTACAGACTACTTGTTTTTCACGCATCTTGACAACTTCCTGCGTAAGAAATGTTTCAAAAACTTAAACGATCTAAAAAAATTATCAATTAAGCTAAGACATGTTTATCTGATTTTTAAAGTAAAAACCGCAAGAACTTTCTTGACAATCTGATACATACATACACACACATGTATAGATATATATATATATAGATAGATAATAATATGTACGCCACTCATATAAAGAATCTACCTGATTAATGCGAACCATGCTCGTCCAACGTTTGCGTTTATGTTAATAATTACTAGAAAAATATATTTGAATATGTTCACGTGTAAACATCGCAAAATTATAACAAAATTGCAACACTTATGACGACATATATCCCATTTGTTATTAGCGAATTTTAGCGGTACATGTGCTGGGCTTCCTTCATTCTTGTTTTTATATAGCAGTAGTCAACAACACTAACGAGCACCAGGTATAACCGAAATATGTGTCTGTGTAAGATCCTTTCTTTATAAATATATACTCTTCATATATTGAGGTATCACACTAGTAAAAAGGGAACTATGTTTCTTCCTTTATGGTTTATGTTTATACTTCCCTGTAAAAGGATACTTAAGTACGTTCAGTGCGTTATATAGTAAGTACCCTACACCAGCAAGTAAAAATTAAGTATGCTAGTGTCAATTCTTACAAAGATCACTTTAATTTAGTGGCAGGATAACCTAGATCTCGAAAACAAAACTATACTTATGGTTGAATGAAAAATACATTCAAAGCAACGCAGGAACTTAAACTCTAAACATGGTCAAATGATATAAGTAAATGAGCACGACACTTTGTCGAGCGATATAAACGAAATTTTCAGTTCAGTCTCTCCGTTGGAAGCACCAGACGAAAAATGTCAAGGTAATGTAGAAATAATCTAAAAAGTAAACTACAAATAGTCAGTTAAGGGTTGAATATGTTTAGTTATGTAATCTTGCTATCCTATGTTTATTCTCGCAAAATAAAAATGAAACGAAACAGAGGACGTTTTTCTGGTGGCTTTTATGTATAAAAAGATGAACAAACGATTAATGACCAGTAGACAGAGCGGTCACTGTTACACATGAAATGTGGCGAAGATGAAAAGAAGTTACAACAAAAAGAAATAAAAGATAACGGTTAAAAACACGCAATTATGTATAAGGATATTTATTTTATTTTATTTGTTACTCGCTAAAAAGGTAATGAATAATCAATATCGCACCAGCAGCAATCTAATGGCTATATATCCCTATCATATAAATGTATATATATATATATATATATAATTATTGAGAGTATACATATATATACATACATACATATGTATACACATATATAATTAGTTTGAGAGTATATATATATATATATAATTAGTTTGAAAGTATGTATATATATATATACACTTGTGCCCGATATTATTCATACCCCCCTTGAAAATTGAGTTTATTAGGTGTAACTTTTGTAAGAATTTATTGTTTACGTCCATATTGATACATATTCTTAATAAACCTCTTCTGATCATTTTCGTCATTTTAAAATCTCGGGATACTTGTAATAAAAGAAATATACAGCTATTTATAAAATCTGCAATGTTCAAAAATAATCATACCCCCTTATTTTTTCAGTATTAATCGAGTTTCTGACTGTTTGTTTTCTGTTTGATTCTTATTTTGAATGCTTTTATACAACCTTTGATTAATTTCATTTCGTTTTTTGCATTTTTCAGAAATTAAAATGATATCAACTGAAAACCAATAAAAGAATAAAAATTATTAGAATGAGGAAGAAAAAAGAGCTTAGTAATGATCTTAGGACTAAAATTGTGAATTCACATAGGATGGTTTAGGTTACAAGTCAATTTCCAAGAAATTTGAGGTCCCTACAGCAACAGTACAGAGCATCATCAAAAAGTTCCAGAGCCACCACACAACAAACAACTTGATTGGTAGAGGAAGGAAAAGGAAACTGTCTGCTAGAGCCACCAGGAATATTGTAAGAAGTGTTAATGCAAATCCAACCACCACTAATAAGGACATTTTAGAAAATCTGGAGTCTTCTGGCATAAAAATATCAAGGCAAACATTGCAAAGGACTCTGCATGAAAATGGTCTGAAAGGAAGAAGACCAAGAAGGACTCCATTGCACACCGGAAAACACCTTGCAGCACGTCTAAAGTTTGCTAGGACCCATGTGAATTCTCCAGAGTCCGTTTTCTCAAGTATTTTGTGGACTGACGAAACAAAAATTGAATTGTTTGGCCATATGGATGCTTCTTACGTTTGAAGGAAGAAAGGAGAAGCTTACAACCCAAAGAACACCATACCCACGGTGAAACATGGTGGTGGTAGTCTAATGTTTTGGGGCTCCTTTTCGGCTAGTGGTCCAGATAGTTTGGTCAAGATAGATGGAACCATGAAGAAGGAGCAATATTTGGAGATACTCCAGAAAAACATTAGACAGGATGCGGAGAAGCTCCATTTAGGACCAAACTGGGTCCTTCAACAGGACAATGATCCAAAACATACTGCCAAAATAGTCAAGAAATGGTTTGAGGATAATCAAATTAATGTTTTGGAATGGCCTAGCCAGAGTCCCGACCTGAACCCTATCGAAAACCTCTGGCACATATTGAAAACTGAGGTTAAAAAGCGGAAACCTAGAAATTTGAGGGATTTGGAGAACTACTGCATTGAAGAATGGTCAAAAATCAGTGTTGATGCTTGTAAAAACCTTGTTGATAAATATCCCAAACGGTTACAGGCAGTTATTAAGAATAAAGGGCATGCTATTGACTATTAGTAAGAGAGGTATGAATAATTTTGAACTAGTGCCATTATTGTTTTTCTTTGTATAATGTTTCAAACTTGCATAATTTATTTATTTGTTGAGTTTAAATTAAATGCTTATGCTTGATTTATTGTTTGAAATCCCTTTAATATTGTCTACCTTCTGGTTTGAGCAATATTCTTATAGAAATCTCAAAGATCCGAGGGGTATGAATAATATCGGGCACAAGTGTATATATATATATATATATATATATATATATATATATATATATATATATATATATATATATATATATATACATACATATATATAACTAGCAAAAGTACCCGTCGTTGACTGGGTTCAAAAACAGCCTACAGAAAATAGACTCTGATTTATGAAAGTATGATAAATTATGAAAAGGAAGCGTTGTAAAGAGATAGCTTCGAATTTGGGGGTATCAAAACCAAAGCAAAATATGATGAAAGTAACAATAAAATAGATAAACCCCATAATTTATTATACTATACCTGTTCACACTGAAACACTTATTACAATATTCTGTGGATCTATATTAAAAAATCTTGTAAAACTCTGTGACATATTTCAATTCTATGGAGGTCAGGTGCGAACGAACACCCCATAATTTTATTAGACCGTATTTCTTCAAACTGAAACATAATTATCAAAGTATACTTACGCAGATAGATAAGAAAAGTCTTTATAAAAGTGTGTGCCTATTTCCATTCTATGGAGGCCAGGCGCGAACGCAGACCCCACAATTTTATTATACCATCCCTATTTAAGTTACAACATACTTATCAAAGTATTATTATGTACATCTATATCAAAAACACTTGTAAATGTTTTTTTTTAATTTTTTAATTTTTTATTTCCATACCTTGTGAACCAGGCGTGTACACAAACCCCACAATTTTAATGAATCATCATTAGGCCAGATCAAACATACCCATTCCTGTATCTCGATACATCTTTTACTATTATATGTGATCAGTTTATGTATGTATGCATGTATATATATATATATATATATATATATATATATATATATATATATATATATTCTCTGCAACAATGTAAAATGAATTTGTGTGTTAGAGAGTTCCTTCCCTATTAATTCCTCAACGAGTGAGTTGATGAGAATGAACATTATGTATCTGGGACTGTCTTTAGATATTTTTGTATCTGAATAACGTTGATTTACTTCGATAACCGATAATTGAAAAAATCTGAACAAGTGGTTTTGGCTAAAATCTACACCTTATACAACCTAACATTGCAGGTGCATTTGAGAAGTGCTATTACCACACAAGCACACGGCATATTAATAAACAGTAAGTTGTTTCGTATGATATACGCACCTTCCAAATAAATGTTACTGTTAGAAGACAATTTAACCATGATACTTAACTTTTGCATTTTAAACATTTTGATTATTCAAGCTATTATAAATAAAAATAATTTTATAAAATCAGCAATAGGTCCTCTACGGTGCACTGTAGACTAAAATATACTGTAGACTACAGCGAATAGAGCTGCAAGGCTTCCTTCCGGTGCACCGAGATGGCTTTTCAACTACACTAGGCAATCAATCAATTTAGTTGAAAATTGGGGGATATATAGGAGTGTGCAACATTCGTTTACTCTCATTCAATCCCGGACAACGTCGGGTAACTCTACTAATATATATATACTAGTATATGTATATATATATTAATACGTATGCATATATATATATATTAATACGCATGCCTATATATATGTGTGTGTTTTATATATAGAGATTATGTAATAGACGATCATATACGATTAACATAATAAAATCGGTGTCAAGCCAGTTAGAGACTAAAAGTACGAAACAATGCTTTTTTCGATTTGCTTGTAACGTAAGTAGTAAATATTGCGTAAGAGCAAAATAATACTTTTAATAAAAGTATACAATTCTTTTAGATAAACACGTGACTTTCTCAAACGTTCAAAGATGGCTTAAGAGAGTCACTTTGAGTCAGTTTCTATTACAACAAATCCAACTTTTCATTAATCTTCTGTTCTGAAACCGCACTTACTTTGAAACCGATGGTTTGATGTTGATGTCATTTGCTCTTTTAGAAGAAAATTTAGAAATAAATAGACTATCTATCTGTTCGAACGACAAATAAGGATCCAGTCTAAGGGAGATAACTCCCACATTTCAGAGAAGAATTGTTTCCCTTTTAACGAGAAATCACGAGATCTCGGCGAGAGGCGGCGGTCTGCGATGGGGACAAATGGAGGAACGAACATCGTTCTTTATAGCAGGGACATTCTGATTCAAATCTCTTCCTATCTGATCTATACCTTTATGTAATCGTTATGTTAGCAATCAATAAACGTTGTTAAACGTTAACCCTTGTTTTCATCTCTCATCTGTGTGATTTTACCATGTGTGTTCTTACTGTTATGAAAGATTTCCTTTACCCACGTCATAGCAGAGTGGCGACGAGATGAGATTAAAACTCAACAAATCAAAAACATACAAGAATCACTCGTGCTGAGAAAAAAAACACATTCTCGGAGATTTGCAAAAAAAAAAAAAAAAAAGGAAAACAAAGAACTTTGAATTTTTTTCTCTCTTTTCGTGAACACACGAAGGAAAATAAATAAATAAATAAATAAAAACAAAAAAAAAACAAGGAATTTTTTGAAATATTTTTCTTTCGGTAACACACGAGGGAAGAAATAAAAAGAGAAGCATCTTTTAAAACATTTTTTTTCTCGTGAGCACACGAGAAGAACCGACAAATCCTTTTGCAATACATATATATTTTTTTGGCGAACACGCGGAAAGGAAAAAAAAAAAAATAAAAATGGCTATCTCCGCAGAATTACTTAAACAAATTTTAAACCAACAGCTGGAACAGTTTGAAAAATCCCAGTTAAATCTGATAACGACTTTAGCACAAAATTCCAGTCACAAGACAGCGGAAATTCGTCCAGTATTGAACTTGCGAACGCAATCACAGAATTTTCCTATGACCCCGTCAACAACTGCACGTTCAGCTCATGGTTTTCACGATGGAAGGACACATTTTACCATGATTTTTCTAACAAGGACGACGATTGGAAAAAACGTTTGCTGATACGAAAGTTGGATACAAAAGAAAATAAACGGTTTGTAAACTTTATTTTACCAAAACGACCTTCTGATTTGACGTTTACTGAGACTTTCAGTATCTTGACGGACATTTTTGGGGAACAACAGTCCCTATTCAAGATTCGTTATAACTGTTCCAAACTTAAAAAAAAACAATCTGACGACATTGTCACTTATGCCGGACGTGTGAATCACGAGTGCGAGATATTTCACCTCCAGACTCTGACTTAGGATCAATTTAAATGTCTAATTTTTATAGCAGTCTTCAGTCACCAAACGATTCAGAGTTACGTTCCCGACTGCTAGTAAAACTTGAAACTGATGAAAACGTAACCGTTCAGGACCTGACGACCGAATGCAACAGGTTGTTGAGCTTAAAGAAGGACACAATGTTAGTCCAACAATCTACACTACCTTCGCAAACGTCTCACATCATTTCAGATGATAAATATAAAGGTTCGAAAAAGAAACCACCATCCACATGCTGGTCTTGTGGTGAATTGCACTATGCACGTTTTTGTCCCTTCAAAAACACGAGTGCCAAGTGTGTCACAAACATGGCCACAAAGAAAACTTTTGTCACCGTCCTAATTCTCCTAAGGAAAGTCCCTGCTAAACAAAAGTATAAAAAGAAAAACCAGCAACGGAGATCAAACACAGTCTCTGCCTCCTTTAAAATTGACTTTAAATCTCGCAGGATTGGATTAAACGAGAGTCAAGTTCGGTTCCAATTCGACACAGCATCAGATATCACTCTCATCTCACACAAAACATGGGCAAAGATTGGCAAACCAAACTTAATAAAAACCAACCATATTGCCAAAAGTGCATCTGGGAATGATATCAAACTGACTGAGGAACTGAAGTGCTCTGTCTCCTTCCGAAACAAAGTTTTTACTGGAACTTGCTACGTGACAGACACTGATCTAAACCTGATCGGTTTGGACTGGATTGAGGAACTCGATCTCTTCACTGTTCCATTGGAATCTGTTTTCAACTCATTCTCCCTAACGTCAACACAGGACACTGAAAAACATTTTACTCAGACGCTTGTCTAAATTCAGTGATGTTTTTTAGGAGGATTTGGGATGTTGTACGAAAACGAAAGCCACTCTCAAGTTGAAGACGAATAGCAAGCCAGTATTTAGGCCTAAACGCCCTGTTTCCTATGCAGCTCTTGGCATAGTTGAAAACGAACTGGATCGTCTCCAAAAAGCTGGAGTACTAGAACCGACAAACTATTCCAGATGGGCAGCTCCGATTGTTGTGGCTCGAAAAGCAAACGGCAAAGTTCGCATATGTGCAGATTATTCCACAGGTCTGAACAATGCACCCACAATCGAACGGCCAAGTCGAACGATTTGTGGATACCTTTAAAAGAGCCCTTTTAAAACTCAAGGGAGAAGGGTCAACATCAGAAATTCTGGAAACGTTCTTGACAAGCTATAGGGCAACACCAAACCCAAATACACCAAACAGTACCTCACCAGCTGAATGCTTAATGGAACGGAAAATCCGATTGCACATTGATGTTCTACGTCCAAAACCACATCATCCCATCAAGAGGGACACAAAAATGGAACGGCAGTACAACCGCCATCATGGCTCTGTCCAAAGAACATTCTCTCCGGGTCAACAAATCCTAGCAAAGGATTACCGCAACAACAACAAGGACTCATGGACTCAAGGTTACATCATACAAAGAATTGGAAATGTAACATACAAGGGAAAAGTCCAAGATTCAATTTAGATTCGACATGCTAACCAACTGCGATCATCACATCTTCCAGACAAAGTACAACAACATCCTTCTATTCCTCTAAACATCTTGTTGGACACCTTCAACTTGCCTCAACAGCCACCAGAAGCTTCTAAGTGCACTGAAATTGGGATGCAGGACCAAAACATCCGGAAGTCAGCTCGCACCCGTTGTCCAACACAACACTTACAGGTGGATCCCCAACAAGTCGTACAAGCGACATAATTAAAAGGGGAGATGTTCGGACGACAAATAAGAATCCAGTCTAAGGGAGATAACTCCCACATTTCAGAGAAGAATTGTTTCCCTTTTAACGAGAAATCACGAGATCTCGGCGAGAGACGGCGGTCTGCGATGTGGACAAATGG
Organism: Euprymna scolopes; assembly: GCF_053919585.1. Classification (NCBI taxonomy): domain Eukaryota; kingdom Metazoa; phylum Mollusca; class Cephalopoda; order Sepiida; family Sepiolidae; genus Euprymna; species Euprymna scolopes. The sequence continues at coordinate 75,025,059 of NC_136491.1, read as the reverse complement.
AGGAACGAACATCGTTCTTCATAGCAGGGACATTCTGATTCAAATCTCTTCCCATCTGATCTATACCTTTATGTAATCATTATGTTAGCAATCAATAAACGTTGTTAAACGTTAACCCTTGTTTTCGTCTCTCATCTGTGTGATTTTACCATGTATGTTCTTACTGTTATGAAGGATTTCCTTTGCCCACGTCATAACACTATCTAACTTTAAAAAGTTATGCACTGTGTTTGATTTTTTCTATCAAGCCAAATAGTAACACATATCAACTATATAATGGTCGATAAATACAACCTTGAATTTCTTCTCTACAGTTAATATTTTTCATGTAAACTATAGCCTTTTTATTTCCCAAGAGACATATTTTGAATTTTAAAAGCTTTCATACACATATTTTTCCCGGTTTTCCCTCTTGGAAATCTTGCAGATGAGATGATAATTAAATCAGAATGACGCATTAACGAAGCAAGCATGTCATTCAAGTCAAACAATGCCTCAGTCAGATGTAAGAAATCTTTAAAATGTGTATAATTACTCAATCTCAATTGTTTTCCAACAACTAAAGGTGACTAAATTTAGATGATGTCGCAGACGATTATAGGCATCAAGTTCTACAAACACAACGAGTTGGAATGAGTGACTGTTTTCTGATACGTTGCACGTTTTCGCCGGATGCATACAATTTGATAGAAATAAGGAGGACAGAAAGTACGGCAAAGGTTAAGGGAAGAGTGACAGACTAAGATGGCGGACTGTAATAATTATTTGGGTGTTGTCTTTAAATTTATTAAAATTAAATTGATTTGTACTCATTTTTTCCTGGTCGGGAAAATTCTTGGGATCTTTATGACAACTAGTCTATCTGTTTTGTTTCTTTTCAAAAATGTCCTTGCCAAAGTGAAGTATAGTTCAATTTTTATGTTCAAAAAGCGTTCTCAGACATTGCCTGCACCTATAGAGTAGGATTTGTTTTATACCTTCCCCTCATAGACAACTATACTAATTAAAATAGATTTGTCTAAAGTGATTCTCGTGATATTGTAGTTTGCTTTTATGCGATTTCGTTTTACACACGTTAAATAAACCTTATGACACATGACGTTGACGGATCATTTAAATAAATTCCGTTTCTAGTTCCTACTATATTTTGTCTTCTTCTGTTATGAAACTTTAACACATCTACACTTCGTAACTGTATGTGCTACAGTTATTAGCAAATAAGCATTTCATTAAATAGGCAAAATGTTTAAAACAACTTTTTTCGTATTTTCTTTTTATCCTCCTTAATTAATACAAAAAAGGTTATTATTGATTGGGTTCATGCCAAGATTCATATCTGGCGTAATGTTAATGTACGCAGTTTATCGCTAGTTTACGGCAAATATTGATAAAAGAAATGCTTTTCATGTTTACCCTTGTATATGGCAGTGATCAACCATCTCACGTAACTGATGCCGACTGATCTTTTTAAAAAGCGTTCTTGATATTTGCCTAATAACTATGACTGACGATCTTGTGTGATGCCACTTCTCTGATTTTCTCATTACACTATTTTTAATGAAAATCCAATCTAACTATAGAGAAACTTCTGATGTTGTCATCCATCGCAGTTTGGGGAGCGGTCTAATTGTTGAATCGCATTTAATATATTATATTGGTGCACTGCCGGCATTAATATTTTTTTATATTTTTAATATACTCTAAGAAATATTAAATAATTTCCAAGGCGACCGCCGACTTTCAAAGTATCGGCGTCTGTGAAATATCGAACACGCAATCTGCTTATCGGAAACACCGATCCACTATAACTGGTTACAATATCTGTTACATAGTTCATGTTTACTCACAAGCGTCCACCAATCATTTTTATTTGATATCTGCAATGGTTTTCTGTGTAATTTATAAAAAAAAGATTTAAACATTTCAATATTCTCCGTATTCTGTACACAGCGAACAAAGTTTAAAACTTGTGATACGTAGAAAGTTGAGAAAAATGATGTTCAGTCTTGTTACTATTTACTTATATTTTTACTGCGCGCACACGTGGATGAAAAATGTGTGTGCCTATAAGCTTGAGTGCGGCAGACGCCATCTTGTTGTACACGTGGTAGGATCAGCTACTTGTTCGCGACGTGTCGAAGATTTTTTTTTTTGTAGTACTCGGTCGTGGAGGAATGTTTAATCATTACGTGTGAATGATTGAATAACTCATTCTGCTGATTTGTTCACGTGTTCACAATTTTGCTTGCGAAAATTTACCATGCTGTCGACTGCGAGAAAATAAAAAACAAAGTTACTGTCAAAGATCACTATTTTAGTGGCCGGCGAATATGACCCCTAACATCGGATGGTCATCACTTTGTAGAAGTGAACGCACGTCGGTATTTACTACTTGTACCTGAAGAGATCTTTAGAAAGCCTTTAACGTCGAGGGGTCACTACTTGTAACGGACATTATCACCAGTTCTAGTGGATCAGTGTTCCTGATATGTATATTGCGTGTTCGATAGTTTATAGAAGCCGTTAGATTGGAGGTCGGTGGTCCTAATTAGTGGGGTTAGCATCATAATAAACAATAAAAAATAAGCAGTAAGTTTTCGAGTACATTAAAATAAAGCACGCTAAAACAGGGTTTCACATTTACATATACACAAAGAATATTTATTTACACACAGAAGTTATGAATAATAAAGAGTGCGTTTGTGTACACGCGCGTGTGTGTAGGAACAAGCATGTATGAACTAAAATGTTCGTTGTGCGTATTATTCGTTGTGCATACGTATGGCTGATGTTGAGTGTGGGTATATACGAGAGTTAATTAAAGTAGGAGATACTCTTGGTAATGTTCTCGACGTATGACCAAACGAGGTAGTACAGCTGGTGTAGGTCGGGGAGGAGGTGGACCAGTGACAGAGATATAAAAAATCGTAGCACTCTTTCTGAAGAGGTATCTTTAACCTTGTGGGTCGGTGCTGAAGAGGTATCTTTAACCTTGTGGGTCGGTGCCGAATCTTTTAACCTTGTGGGTCGGTGCTGAAGAGGTATCTTTAACCTTGTGGGTCGGTGCCGAATCTTTTAACCTTGTGGGTCGGTGCTGAAGAGGTATCTTTAACCTTGTGAGTCGGTGCCGAGTTCTGCTGCTACACTCAGGGTCTGCCAGCGACTACCTGATTGCATTAGATCACCACACTCTTCAGAATATCGAAGTACAATTTGGTGTTGACTTTACAACGGACTTCAAAGATGTTGCCCTCTCGTGAAACTATACCACAGACCTTAATCGCGGCCGGAAACTTCGTTGAGTTCTGCAGTTAAGCCTTGAACCGTTAGGACTGTCATTTTTTGGGTGCTGGCAAATTCCTTGTTATCAGAACTTCGATCGGTAGAGTGCATGACTTGCTTAGCAGAGCATCCCCGATCCTGCTCGTTTCACGTTCAAACATAATAGAAGGCTACTATCGCTATGGGATTTGTACACAACTAGCCAGCTAGTAGATGGCTTTCAACAAAGAACACCGATTTTTACAGACGGAAATAGAATCATGTCGTCTTTTCATAAGGACACAGTTTTATCATTTCATCATGTAAATTAAACAAAACTTGAAACTATTTTAAACTAGCACTTTAGCCGCCTTTGCTCGGACCTTATGTACTCCTCATAACTTTATGTGCATATATATATATATATATATATATATATATATATATATATATATATATATATTAAAAAGTTAGATTCATGTCCAGGTAACCTACAGCTAAAGTTTCAAGTGTTATGACTCAGAATTGACGAAGGAGTTTGGCAGAGTCGGCAAAGGTCAACTCTTTCAACTTAATCTCTTAGCAGCCAGAGTTTTGCCCAAAATCTGATTAAAAGGCTTGCCGCATGTCTGAATAACCTTTATGTAAAATTTCAAATGTTTAGACCCTTAAATTGGCTGAATGGTTTGCAAAGATCAAATCCTTTAAACTTTGGCCCCTTGACAGCCAGATTTTCGGCCAAAAACCATGCCTGAATACACTTTATGTAAAATTTCAAATGTTTAGACCAAAAAATTGGTTGAGTCATTTGGTAGAGTCCTCAGAGGTATTTTTTTTAAATTTTGATCCCAATTTTGTCCACTTAACATGCATTTATTTGTGCTTAAATCAAATGAAAACGTTGGATGTATATCAAAGTAATCTACGTCTAAAATTTCAAGTGTTTAGACCCAAAATTAACGGAGGAATTTGGTAGAGTTTTCAAAGGTCAAATCGTTGAACCATGACCCCTTGACAGCCAAATATCTGTCCGAAAACCGATTAAAAAGATTTTCCTAAATCTCAATACCCTTATGTCAAATCTCGAGTCTGTAGACTGAAAAATGATAGAACAGTTTTGTAGGGAAATGTACACACAGATACACACACAGATGATTTCGCTTTTATAGATTATAGATTGCTGCATTCCAGTCGGGTGCGAAATTGTTTTTATAAATAAATTGTGGCTGTTATTACTAGATCATTTTGTAGATGTCGATTTGTCTACATCATGATTATTTCATAACGTATTCTTACGGTTTATCTCACGTGTGAGAAAATGGGTTATAAATTATTCAAAAACAAAATGATATAACTTAGACAAATGTTCATACAACGGTGTAGTCTAAAAAAAACATTTCCGCAAAGATAATGTGTTTCAGCATTTTCCTAATACGAGCTTTCAGTAATGTTCATTGAAAATGTCTTTGTATCGGCTTTCAATTCTTTTTTGCTTAATATCCCCTCTTTTATAAACTTTCCTCTAATTCATTACCTCTTAAGTTTAATGGACGTAGGTTATCAATCATTAACTGTTTGTATAGGCGGAGAAAACATTAAATACAAAATTAAATAAAAGAAAAGAAATGATCATAGCCTGTGTGCACTGATGAAAACTTATTCTGAAGATAAAACATTTTTTCACACTCGCTATAATTGCAGTTGAATACATCTTAACAGCCGTAGCAACAATAACAAAGTACGTATGCGCGCATATAACGATCATAGACAGCAGTAGCAGTCGCCAACTTATACACGCACAAAGAAATATGTACTACCCTCTTCATGCGGAAGTTGATTACTCATTTTTAATATAAAAACAAGTCAATTTCCAAATAAAAACCTTGTTCCATGATTTCACATTTTTTCATTTACATTTGTTGATTTGATTTCTTATTATATTTGGAATGTTCCTATTTGAGGGTATCATTCAAATACTACCGTCTTTGAATATATGGTTAAGTGGCGGTTTTAGTCATTTAGAACTGCTTTAAAGCTTCAACAATCACTCATTTTTCGACCAAATTTACAAACAATTATTACAGTTTATAGATCATCCTCTCAGCTATATTATGAAAAAAAGTTAAATTTTTGTTCAGTAAAACAAAAGTTATGATAAATTTTTTCGTGTTCAAAATCATAAATATATGTAAGGAGGTGAGCGACGCTTTTATGACTGGTTTCCAAAGCAACCACTTCGCTTCATCTACTGTTGCTACTTCTTCACTGCTATTTCGAAAAGAGAAGTAACAAGTGAAACAGAGGGAATTAAAGCATGAAAAGAAAATAATTGGGGGGGATTTTATTGAAAGCAGACGAGTGCCGTACATTGTTATTACATATGTGTTTATGGGGGCAAAAATAAGAAATTAAACAAAGAACACGTGAATTTATTGGAGGCCTGGAAAAATCATGGATTACAATAGAAAAATACTAGCCTGAAAAGTAATATGGTTAAGCTTAAACATGGAAAAGTAAAGGACTAGTTGTTAAAACTGGAAAAGAGAAGGATAAGATATTTTAGTAAACATGTAATAAATTTATAACTTAAAATATTGCAGCATGGCGTTTTTTATTCAATTCATAACATTATACAATCAATTCTTAATGTTGCAATACTTTTAGTTATAACTAGCATTTTTTTACTAGAATAGTTTGTCCTTTTCTTTTCCAGTTTTAACAACTAGTCCTTTACTTTTTCATGTTTAAGCTAAACCATATTACTTGCATTGCTCACATTTTTCTATTGTAATATAATATGGATAACCTTTTCACTTTTAATCTGTAATCATCTGTAATCATATAAAATAATATATCACAGTTATATGCTTAAATTTGTTATCATAAACTGGATTAGTATTTAACTAGAGATAGCCTTATCGACATATAAATTAAGTTGCATTATTTCGTATCACATATCTGAATATCATTTATATAATCAAATATTTTTGCATGGTTACATTTTCACCCTAGGATAAGATGAGAGTTTGCTGGTTTATTTTATATCATAGAGATTCGTAAACCATCACTTTTCAACTGTTTAAAATATTGAGAATACGTTTTATTTCTAATGAATTAGAACAATCTGAATTACAAATAGCTGACTAAGTTTAAATCGTCCTTACATTTCTTATGAGTTGGAATATGATCAAAACTTCCATCAATATACAGGGTGAGTCACGGAAAACGGATGTTTTTAAGGTAAACAACACTCTGCGAATATTTCAACAAAAATGTTATAATGTACATTTACTAAACTATGCCATTAGAAGAGCAAGAAGCGTTCTAAAACCATAATTTCCCCGTGACTCACGCTGTATTTTAAAACCATTTTAAAGAAATGTTATGTGCAGTTGTAAATCTTCATGTGATAATTAAATATTTATGTACAACAAATTTATATCTCGTATATGTAATTGTTCAATCACAGCCTTAATTAATTCACTGCATATTTTATGATCGAAGAGTTCATTTGAATTATCATTTTTATTAACATTTATATCACACAACTTTTTTATCTGTAGAGTGTTTAAGTAGAAAATTCTACGAATTTAATCTTCATGCTGGTCTATACTCCTTTATTTATTTGCAAATAATTTACATATGCTGTTTTTTTTATAAAAATGTTCAGTTATACCATATATTTTGACACTCAGTATTTACATTAACATATATTGTTTTATAACGAATTTGGTCCACGATTAAATCGTTTTGTATCAATCTTTAAGATATTTTGTTTCACCATGATGTTATTTGCAAAAAGATTACCTATAGTAAGTTGCAATTACCTGCTATTAGGGTAGTGCTTGCGCAGAGCGTGAAGTTTCTAAACATCCATTAGATTGCGCAACGGTCCATCGATCACCTGCCTGCAGTGACTTCACGTACCTTGATCGGGAAGGGAGAACTAAGTGGGTAATAGACATAGTCCAAGGGTCTTCCACAAGCTAACGGAAGGACGTGTCTTGCTGCTTATGTTCATGATGTGTTGTACTATTACATCTGATGGTAAAAGTGCTGTGGAAATAAAGGAAAAGAATCGCGATGGGAAAATCCACTTTCCATAGCATAAAGTGCATCCTACAAAACAAAAACATAAAACTAGACAAAAATCAGAATCTTGAAGCCGTACATAAGGTCAGTTTTCCTTTAGAGTTGTGAATGTTGGATAGTAGTGAAGACGGCTGAAAGTCGTTTGGAAACGGCAGATATATTGTTTTTTTTGTTTCATGGAAGGCAAATGGAGAAGTCATACGTAAGACAGAATACAACAGATTACTACGCAATACCGTACACGCGAGACAGTTCATTGGCTATTTAATGCGGCCAGACGATTTGGAAAAAAAAAACATGATGTTAGGAAAACGTCGCCGGGTAAAAGATTAGAGAAAGACAACAAACCAAGTTTACTGAAAGTCTTAACAGAGTCACTGGAAAACGGACTATCGATCTCACATAAAAGATCGAGTTTAGAGATAACTGGAAATCATTGATATTTGCAATAACAAACCTGATTCTTGAAGAAGAAGAAGAATTAGAAGGAGAAGAAAAAGAAGAAGACAATGTAGAAGAAGAGGAAAAAGTATAATAATAATAATAATAATAATAATAATAATAATAATAATAATAATAATAAAAATAAACGAAGAAAGAAATGGACAACAAAAGAGAATAGAGGAGAGAGAAAGGAAAAAGAGAATAGACCCGTAATGGAATGCTGTTATAGAAGACATCCTAAATATAGATATGGAAGTTATGGGAAACGAATGAAAGAACTATGTGACCTATCCAGTGACTACAATACGACAGAACAAAGAGTTGCAAGACTGATACTCAAGAAAGGTTGGCTCTCTAAACTAGAACTAACAGAAATTCAGCGAAAAATAAATGATGAAACTGAACAAGAAGAATCCCCCAAGGAAACCGCACGTAGAGAAACCCCACGAGTCGAAGCCTCACAAGTAAAAACACCAAAGGCCGACGATCAACAAAAAACGAAGTCTACAAATGTGGAAACCGAGAACAATGAAACAGAACTAAAAGAGAATGAAGCAAATAAAATAAGTAAAATGATACAGCTGATGAACGAGGAAAAAACAAAGCTCCCATCGTGAAGGAACCAAAAGCAGAAGGAATTAAAAACAGAAACAGAGAAGGTTAACAAGCTCCTCCCACATATCCCAACAAATACAATCACAGACTTAAACAACCTCATTTACGCAGGCACCAAAACTGTACGCATGAATCTCAAATCAGAATAACAACCGGGACAAGCGGACCGACAAAACCTGGATGGGAAATAAGACTAGAAAACCAAATACAGAAACATAAAAAAGAAACTAAAATGATCAATAGGAAGAAAGCAATGTGGAGAAAACGGAATATTGGAAATGTAACTGACAGGGAGAGGCTAAACAAGAAACATGAAGAACTGGACCAAAAAATAAAAGCAAAAGAAGCGAGATTGAGATGATATAGATATAAATCTGAACAATGCAAACAAAACAGAACATTTGAAACTAATGAAAGCCAATTCTACCAAAATGTGAACGGAGGAAAAACAATATCAGAACAATCAAATCTGACAGAAACACAACTACTGGAGTAATATATGGGAAGAGCGACGAGATCACAATAGAAATGCCGAATGGCTGAAATACATCAAAGAAGAGTTACAACAAATAGAAGAAGGAACAGTGAATGAAATCAGCAAGGAAAACCTAAAGAAACCCATAGGAAAAATGGCAAACTGGAGAGCACCAGGGCACGAAGGGATACATGCATACTGGTTCAAAAAATTCACAACCTTACACGAAAGACTAGCCCCAAACCTGAGAAGATGTTTACAGGAAGCAAGCGTACCAGACTGGATGATAAAATGTAGAACTACACTGTTGTAGAAGGACACGGAGAAAGGAACCGTCCTTAGCAACTATAGGCCAATCACGTGCTTACCAACGATTTGGAAGATACTGACAGCACAACTGAGAGAACAAATCTATCAATCCCTGAATAACCGTGGACTCATCCCCGAGGAACAGAAAGGATGCCAAACAGGAAAAAGAGGAATACATGACCTGCTATATATAGATCAAAAGATCCTTTAGGAGGTAAAAAGGAGAAAGAATTTAGCCATGGCATGGATCGACTACAAAAAGCATACGACAGGATCCCCCAAGCATGGATAATAGAATGCCTAAAAATGTATAAAATATCAAGCGGGATCACCAATGTAATAGAAAATGCAATGAAACATGGAGACTAGAACTGACAACAGAAATTAACATACAAAGAAGCATCTTCCAAGGAGACTCACTATCACCACTACTGTTCATCATAGCAATGATGCCCTTGAACAGTATTCTGAGAAAGTGGTAAGCCGGGTACAAGTTCTCTAATACACAGGAAAAAATGAACCACCTGATGTATATGGACGATCTGAAACTTTTTGCAAGGACCGAAAAAGAACTAGAGACACTAATTAACACTACCAGGATCTTCAGTCAAGATATCCAAATGAAATTTGGAATGGAAAAGTGCGCACAACTAGTTATAAGAAAGGGAAAACTGGAAACGACAGAAGGCATGGGACTACCCAACCAAACAGAAATGAGGGCACTAGGGGAACAAGACGACTATAAATACTTGGGAATTCTGGAAGCGGACATCATTAGAGCAACAGAAATGAAAAAGAAAACTGGAAAGGAATACCTCAGGAGAACAAGAAAACTCCTGGAAACGAAATTATATAGCAGAAACCTAATAAAAGGTATAAATACATTGTCAGTATCACTAGTAAGATACTATGGACCGTTTATAGGGTGGACAAGAGAAGAACTGAGACAACTCGACCAGAAAACCAGGAAACTCGTGACTATGCATAATGCACTACACCCAAAGGATGATATTGACAGGCTCTACGTGAGCAGGAAAGACGGCGGGAGAGGACTGATCTGTATAGAAGACTGTTTGAAGGACAGGAAAAAAGGACTAGAAAATACATAATGCAAAACACTGAAAGGATAATTATGGCAGCGAGAGACACAGAAAAAAACCCATCAAAACAGAAAACAGAGAGACAAATGACAAAACGAGAAAAGAGAAGTGGGAAGAGAAACAACTCCACGAAAGATTCATAAGAATGACAAAAGATGAGAATAACGAAAACACCCGGACATGGATGCGAAAAGACATATAAACCGAGAAACTGAATCTCTAATAACTGCAGCACAAGATAACTCGATAAGAACCAACCATATCAAAGCAATAATTGATAAAACACAAGAAAAAAACAAATGCAGACTCTGTGGACAAAAAGACGAAACGATCAACCATATAGTAAGTGAATGCAGCAAACTGGCCCAAAGGGAATACAAAAACAGGCATGACCAAGTGGGGAGGGCGGTGCACTGGGAATTATGCAAACGACTGCATTTTGAGTTTACAGATAAATGGCACAAGCATAAACCCGCAACAGCACTCGAAAACGAGAACCACAAAATTCTATAGGACATGGACATACAGATGGACAAACCCATCCAAACAAGAAGACCAGATGTTGTAATAATTAACAAGAAAGAAAAATCCTGTCAAATCGTAGACTATGCTCTCCCAGCTGACCACAGTGTGAGTATGAAAGAAAAGGAGAAACGAAACAAATACACATAGCTAGTCAAAGAGTTAAAAGGGATTTGGATGATGAAGAAAATCAAAATAGTACCGATAATAGTAGGAGCACAAGGAACAATTCTGAAAAACTTCGAAAAAAGAATGTCAGAAATTGGAATCGGAGGAATAACTGCAAAAGCACAACGACTAACGATAATGAAAAATACTAAAATATTAAGGAAAACCGTTGAATGCGGGGAATAATACAAGAAGACAATATAACGAATAAGCGTTACAGGGAATGAAGAACACCGAAGCTGACTATCTACAGGTTCTACACCTCCATCAGGCATTCCCCCATAGTTTCACCACCGCTCCTCCCAATAAAAACGTGACACCAAAGAGCTGAGAAGGGTTGATAAGGACTGAAAGACCGAGGAGAGAGCGCCAGCCAGACCTCGGTTGGACAATCGCAAAGCGAACTGCGACTTTTGGGAGGCTTAGTGCCACTCAAATTCAAGTATAAACCAATGGGCACTGCCAGCGAGAAATCAATGGTAACAGGCTGTTACGATGATGCAAATTCATTTGTAAATGCTATCGAAGGAGGTGGAGAGAACTGGACGTCTGGGAAGACTTGTTGTCACTCAGCCTCCAGAGAGTACTGCAGGTGTCCAATCAGATCGTTTGTTGACTTGTGTGAAAGTTCCATGTGAGCCGCCAATAATAATAATAATAATGATAATAATAATAATAATAATAATAATAATAACAATAACAATAATAATAATAATAATAATAATAATAATTATTATAATTATAATAATAATAATAATAATAATAATAATAATAATAATAATAATAATAAGTGTGATTTTTTCCTGTAGGATGAAATATTTCTAAATAATTGATATTTTGTATTTGTGCAAATCCTCATACTACATATCTGTTCTTAATGTGTCCCTCGTTATTTATTTTCACTTCGTAAAATCTATTTGTCTCCAGTCGTTTTATTGCTTTAACGAATAATTGCAGTTCATTAGTATAATGTTCTTTTCGACGATGTATTTCTTAATTAAGTGCTTCCTCGTTTTAATTTCTCCAAGGGTCTCATACATTCAGAAATATTTCCTACTTTAGAACAATAATCAATGGAATAATTTGTGTTATATGCGTCAGATTTTAGTACATAATCATTTAAACATTTTGGTTTATTTGTTTTTCGTTTACAGTATCGTATATTAGCTTTATTTTATTTGTTTATATGTAAATCGCTCTAGACACGAAATAAAGCCAACTGATGTAAGATAATAATGGGATACTACATCAGAGTAAAAATCTAGCCACTTGTATCTGTTTGATAGAAAAATTCCTACTCGGAAAACATCGATTCTAATTTGATTTAATCGTCTGGTTGTATCAGATGTTTTCTTAGATAACTGAAGAAACTTTTTCACAATGTATGTAATCTCGTTTTTACTCCTCTTTCGTCAATATTAATAAAATAGGACCAATTATTTTCCTACGGAAAGAAACAGTACAGCTTGTCACGCGCAGACGCCATATATAAAGAAATCATGATCAGACCAGTAGCCATTATATTTTGTAGGAAGCAATGAACAAAGTTCACTGACAGTCTCAACAGAGTCACTGGAAACAAGACTAGAGATCTCATCAAAAAGGCCGAATCTGTAAGAACAAAGAAGGAGGAGGAGGAGGAGGAGGAGGTTGATCATCAACAGTTTAATAAGTGTGTGTTTTGCAGTTTTTGTTTTGTATATTTCTACATAATTGATATTTTGTATTTGAGAAAATCCTTTTACTTCATATCTGATCTTAATGTGTTCCTCGTTTTTTTACTTTTCACTTCATACCATTCGTCTCTAAAGTAAACGAGAATAGCACAAATTTTACACCCTAAATATTTTTCCTCCCACTCTCCCATTCGTATCTGAGTTTTTTTTTACATAGGCGTCACCACTTATCAAGGCCGATAGACCACTCAAGAATAAGGATTAAAGAGTGTACAGTAGTCAAAAGGACAATATAGTAATAGATAGTAATGGAAGTTCGATAAATTTGTTAACTTAAGTGGAACGGCTCATCAGAAACTTGTTCATGTTGGACTTGAAGACAACCATATTATAGACGGCTGGAAAGCAGGAAAACGGAAGACAATTCCACAGGCGTGCCGTTCTTAGAAAGAAGCTTTGACCATGGAATCTATGTTTAGGTTTAGGCACAGATAAAGAGTGGGGGGAATTATTGTTTTCAGCTAGACAAGTGTTTCTTGTGAAAGTTTGGCGAGGGGGGGCATAGATTGAAGCCAAGTCAAACACTTTCCATGAAAATAACGATAAAGCAGAGACAAACTCGCAACATCTCTTCTGTGAGATAGAGGTTGCAGCGAAGAGAAAAGGACATCTCCCACCAGGCCACGAAGTCTATTTTGAACCCTATCAAGTCAGGACAAGTCTTTTCTAGAAGCTCCTGCCCATATGTGGCAACAATATTCCATCCTTGGACGTATCTGGCTCTTATATAGATAGAGAATTGCATCAGTAGTGAGAAATCTACTGGATCGATAGAATGATCCGATCATTTTTCCAGCGGCTTTGGCAACATATTTGATATACGTATTCCATTTAAGATCAGAAGTAAAGGTCAAGCCCAGAAGCTTATCAAAACTTGAGGCCTCCCCAAGACGAGAGCCATTCATTTTAATTGATGCCAGATAGGGATCAGAACGTTGACGATGTAAAGATAGGAGCTTGGTTTTAGATGCATTACAAGTAACCAGCCACTCCTTTCAACGTGATCAAGATCAGAGGAGAGAGAATCGGAGAGAACTTGGTCGTTTACTGTCTTAGATGTGCTACCATAGATGGTGGCGTTGTCAGCAATAATGTCTACGAATGATGTAAGGATGTGATTTGGAAGATCATTAATGTAGATCAGGAAAAGATTTGGGCCCAGGATGGACCCCTGAGGGACTCCAGCATTAATACCGTGAGCTTCTGATTTTTGCCCATCAACTACTACTCTTATGAACCTATCAGAGAGAAATGATTTAATAATTGAGAATACATTTTCAGCTACACCATAGCTGAAGATCTTGTGAAGTAAACCTTTATGCCATAACCTAGGTTTCTACATTCCTGCAAATTTGACTACGTCACCGCTTGTATTTGGGTCATCGATAGATGCATTTGATATTTACTTCTTTGTTTTCTGTTCTGTAGATAATGATTTCTCCCTTCCAACAGGATGATTAGTAACGTTTAATGTTTTATTCTGATATTGTTTTATATTAAGCCTGGAGTTAAAATAACTCCAACCATCTTTAAATGAGTTATAATAAAATGAGATGTAATGATATGGTTGTTTCTTTCCCTTTTTATTCTTCTACGTAAAACCCATCGTTAATTTCTTAGGAGACTTTTACACGATACGTTGTTGATTGAATAATGAATTTTGTTAAAGCTTAACTTTCGATTCGCCAGTTTAAATGCTTGAAAATTACTTTTTCCTGTTCCGAAATATACGTGTATAACGTAATATCGGCAAGGTTTTCGGATTGCCGCCATCGCGCATGTATTCACCTTCATTAACGGAACGTAATTGGCCGTATCAAGAAAAATTTCAAAATAACTTATAGAATTACTATTTTTAGACTATATACTTTTAAAAATTGGACGTACATAAACCTACCAGACCGTATACAGGTTTTTTTCAATTTTACACATGGAAGTATTATGCAGAATACGTACCGTACTGAAATACGAACATTATTATTTATTGACCTAGTTTTAACATAGAATGCACCCAACAATTAAGTAAACAATACCTACTGTATACGGTATGAGTACAGTATATAAAATATTGAACGGTCCGTATTCTGCATACTTACAAAACACATATTGTGATATAACATCTACACCAACGCAGGGAAGTCTAAATTGGTCATTGAAACCATTCATCAACACTTATCGACCGCGAGAAAGATTTTAAGGCAACTACTGCCAACATGTAATCGGTTCAATACAGCAATAATTGACAGTGTCTACCAAGGCTCGCCACGGTTATCAACTAAAAGTAACCACCTAAAAAGATCAATATTCCCTAGTTAATGCAAATAACAGTCATAACCACTATTACATGACAGTGCACAGGATAAGAGTGATCGATACTGGCATCCATGCATCGACAGTAACAGTGGTATAGGTTATTAACCGCTCTAAAACAACAATGATTGTCAACTATTACAGCCGGGGGATTCCGTTCACTTCAACCCATAGATAATGCAAGACAGTGAAATCTATCTGCTTTCATTATCGTCACTGCTCCCAATTTGTTTAAGCCGAGAATTACTAACAGTAGCAACCGCTGCCATCTATCTGTTTCTCTGTTAATATATTTTAGCTGTTTAACCATAGTCAGCAATTTACGTCTCACATACAATAATGCACTAGATAATCAAAGGTTATTTCGTTGGGGGGGGGGTTACCGTAACTGTTCCGATTTTGTGTCATATTTCCACCGAGCAACGCCGGTGCACGGGTCTTGTTAGTAAGAAAACGCACTTTACCTTCTCTTTTATCAGGAAAAAATACATAACCTAGTCTTCAAACATGTTAGCCTAAGACAATTTCTTATTTGCTTCTTGGATCAGTGTATGTTTTATTTTAGATGCAAGCAAAACAAGCTGTAAAAAAATTATGCATAGACAGAAAGTATATGAATATTTCAAAGTAAGTGTTCATAGGTTTCTGCTTAAACATTTTTTTCTAATAGAGGCTGATGCTTTCATAGCATATTAGATAGTGTTTGACAATATGTATTATGTTATTTCAGATAGTGACAAACACGGACTTTGAGTTATTTTGATATGAATGAATTTTTAAAAAATATTTTATTAGAATTTTTTTCAATTTTAAACAAGTACATTAAGCCACATTATCAGTTCTCAGACATTTATGTAAACGGCTAATATTCCAGTTAAGAGGTATTCGTAGCATCCATTGCATAAGTTTTACTTTTAAAGAAAATGCACGATAATAAGATAATACTTTACAGCATATTTATAGCATATTTCGATGCATTAATTCGAGTTGATTCGACTTAATCTACTAAATTATATAGAATCAAATAAAGTATTTTATTCTATTCGTGTCCGTTGTATTATGTCGAGTTTTGGTATATATTCCCTTTTTGAGCATACATCGCAAATAAATTTATTTTAAGATTTATTTTCAAGTCAGCAACAGCTAATTTTTATTTTGTGTAACGTTTTCAAGTAGCAGTCTCATAGAATGTCGCGCAATTCTTTTCACTTAACGTGTTTTACTTTTGACACAATTAAAAAAAAATCGAATTTCTCCTACTATTTTTAAATGTAATCTATATTTACTTTACAAGTATAATAATCAGAGATGGATAATACTAACAGTAGTAGAGTATTCAGCGTAGCTATATATAAATCAACACGCGCATAGCATTGTATCCTGAATAAAATGCCAACAGTGAGAAATGCAAACATCATACTTCCTCTTTATTTGAAGTCATATCCTACACTTAGCAACGGTCTAATCGAAACTGAAAACGCATTTTATCCTTTTCATACCAACTCATTCTTCACACTGCTAATCTTCCAGCGCTAAATGTGATCCTTTGACTTCTTTTGAATTATAATAACATACTACTACTACTACTACTACTACTACTACTACTACTACTACTACTACTACTACTACTACTAATAATAATAATAATAATAATAATAATATTCGAAGCCTCCGGTCAGTTTCAAGGGATAATGAATATTCCTGTAAAAGAAGCAGCGCGTGTATATTGTGAAGCAAGGGTTGCACAAATCCAACCACACCTCTCATCAATCGGCGCTGCCTGAGCTCAGTAGAAAGGACCGGTTCAGGAAGACTGTAAACAATGCCGAGATTACGAAGAAGTTATACAATATTTGGATTCTCCAAATAGTCAATCATGTTAGTAATTACCAGGCTCAACGTTGCCTACTTTCTGTGATCTGACTGGAACCGGTGTGTCACCGAGATTATGTAAACTACTATGACAACTACTACACCCACTACTAGTACAGGAATTCTTTTCACGAAAGGAGCGTAGTTGCGCATTTATAATAAGAACTCTTTCGAAATTTGTAAAAGAACATAACAGGAGATTATTGAGAGTAAACATATATCTAACTAGCAGGGCTACCTGGCGTTGCTCGGTACTATATAAAACAGTGAGAAAACTGAAGTTGATTTTCAACATACCTGTTATTCTTAGTTTAAAGGATTTATTGATGTCTGTGTATCATTAGCTATCTCGAACAAAAAAAATATTTTACCTACCCTAGGACAGGTAAGGAAAATATGTATGTAATAACTGTACTCTCTCTAAGACAGGAAAATTACTGCACGCATATGAAATAATTTTCCTTTCCTAGGACGGGTAATGTACAACACATATTTAAAATAATTTTACCTAATAATGAAGTAATGGGTAATATGAATTTTAAAAGCAAAATAATCATGTTTCTTTATACCCACCAACACCACCACAGTGATATAATTTCCGAATCATAATATTGAAAACTCAGAAAAATTCGGATCACTATCGTCAGACACTAGCTTACTTGACCGTCATACAACACCAACAATATCCATGTAATAAAGTAATTTTGAAATCGTAGAATGCTTCAATCATTTCCGGGATTTACTCTATATCATACTCCCACTGTTACAAATTTACATGAAATAATTTAATTTTGAGATCGTAAACTGTTTCGGCCATTTCTGGAATTGACTTCATATTTCACCTCTCTCTTAAAAATATATATGAAATAAAGTAATTTTGAGATCATAAACTGCTTCAAGCATTTCCGAGACTGACACCATATTCTGACGTCTTTAAGAATTTCTTAAAAATAAAGTAATATTAAGACCGTAAACTGTTTAGGCCATTTCGGGAACAGACTCAAACATTCTTAAAAATTTAGGCCATTTCGGAAATATCCCCAAACATTCTTAAAAATATATATGAAATTAAGTAATTTTGACATCGTAAACTGCTCCAGCCAATTCCGGGACTGACTCCACACACTTACTCCTCTCTTTAAAATATAGTAATTAAATAATTTTGAGATCGTAAATTGCTACAACTATTTCTGGAACTTCTCCACAGTTCTCTCCCACTCTAAAAATATATATGCAATAAAGTGATTTTGAGGTCGTAAACTGCTACAGCCATTTCCTGGACTGATTTTATATTCTCCTTGCCACTCATAAAAATATATATGAAATAAAGAAATCCTCTAGCTCTTTTAAGGATGGCCTCTTTAGTCCTCTCTCATAAAGATATATATTAAACAAGTACATTTTTTGTTAAAGATTTCAAATTCGAATAAACATCACGACTCGAGTTATCTCCCTTGTAAAGAAAATGACAGAAATGACAGTAAGTGTCAAATATCAGCTCAATTCATATTGTAACTATTAGTTACAATGTAAATAAGGAAAAATTGTAAAAAAAATATTTTCTGTAAAAAATAAAATAAATAACCACTTTATCAAATTACATAACTTTATGGAATATGACGTTTTAGTTCCATGTAGGATATCTACATTGTACACGGTAAGGATTTTTCTAAAGTTTTCTATTTCTGTTGTTGTTGCTGGTAATTACGTGGAACTTTGGATTTTCACAAAAATATTATAATTACAACGCAGGAATTGTAAAAATAAAAACTTTGTTTATATTTGAGTTTATTGAGATGACAAGTATAGAAAGTATCTAGACTCAAGCTTACAAAAAAATTATATAAATTGTATTTCTTAATAAATTATTAATTTAAGTTGGCATTAGAAATACCAAAATGTATAGGAACAGTTTTAATCCTGTTACGACGTAAAAATTGATTTTAACGCTCTCCCTCTTTCTCTTTTTACAAGTATAGAAAGTGTCTACACAAACGCTTGTGAAAAAATGTCTATATAAATCGTATTATCTAATAAATTCTTATTTTCAATTACAAACAGAAAAACGGAAATCTATGAAAACTATATATATATATATATATATATATATATATATGACATTTTCGTTACGTACATTAAAACATTCTTCTGTATTAAATTAAATCAAGTATTCTAGTAAATTATTATCATTATTAAATTATAAATTATTACTTTAAAAGTCAAGAATATCGGAATGTAAAAAAAAGGAAAAATAATAGTAAAAATCGAAACCGCAACACTGTTATCAGTAGCCGGTCATGCTTTCCACTGCACCAAAGGGACAAAAGACTCGAAAGTGTAGTAAAATTACTTAATAAATATATGTCAGGACGTACGCCTACGTAGAACGACGCCAGCGCTACGCTTGGCAAGTTGTGATTTCTTTCAATTTTGACCACTTTCTTTAACTCCTTGGCAATTGTTTTAACCGAGTAAATACCTTTGATAACATTCCGCGGGAAAAATGCAATCTTCTGAGCTACTGAACTCCGTCCAACGACCTTCCGTCTGGGAGAAGATTCAATTTGAAAAACGAAAACAGACACACACAGCCAGACAAGCAGACATAATGAGATTTATATATTAGATTACGCATCTGGTTAGTTGATAATATACACCTTCATGGGAGAGAGAATGAGTGTGGTGCCGTTTAAAAAACAGAAAAGGTGTTTATAATAACAGTTAAAAATAAAATGGTTACGTTACCGGAAAACACCCTCTGTTTTGCTAGAAGTTTAGGCGATGAAGAAAAAGTTGAGTACAATTAAATCTTTGCATCGACTTGCAATTCAAGATAGGAAACTGGAAACTAAGTACCATGTACTTTACACAACATTAGCGAGAACACATACTTAGCATCGACGCAGGCAGATGAACATTTTCTTAACAGATTATTACATTTATATATAAAATATAGTCTCCAAGTAGACATGGATATTGCCAGAATCCGATAAAAATACCATGTAATTTTATTACATACACCGATGCGATAATTATCTTACGACACCCTGGTTTCATAATTCTTGACGCATAGACATCGTTCAGCATGGTAATTCTATTTAGGATTCAAGGTAAGAACGAATTTTCATTATTCCTAACTAGAAATGTTGAGATAAGAATACGTGTTCGATGCCGATTGCAATTTAAATGCTATTATCAATCCCGAATACGCTAGAGAGTTACATAAGTGCTTTCTACCGCAGACTATTATAATTTAATGTAAGGTACACAAATTACATTAATCGGTTTATGAGAATGAGTGTTTGTTACTGTACGAAATAATAATAGTACTACTGCTATCACTATTATTATTTATACTACTACAACTAATACTACAACTAATAATAATAAGTATTAGTAGTAGTGGTAGTGGTAGTGGTAGTAGTATCATAGAATAGATAGGTAATACTAGTAGGACACATATCCCACCCTAGCAAACGATACAGTATTGATTTATATAAAACAAATAGCACAGAAAGACGATTGAATCAACGAATATTTCACACGTTTACTACTTTTATTTTCATTGAAATCAATGAAATCGCCCACTTTTCCATCAAATCGATTGATTGGCTGCGTTAGTTGGGAATCTACCGCGATGCATCAAGAGGAAGCTTCACATGTCTCCCCGCAGTAACTTAATTCACAATACATTATAATATACATTGCACTGTAGAGAACCTACTGTTTATTTTATAAAGTTATTTTTATATAGTGACTTAAATACAAGTTTAAGCGAAAAATATCATACGTCTCTAAATAATAAAATAAAACATTTCGAATGCGCCCATGTCTTATCGTCAATAGATTTTATACGCTGTGCTCTTCTGCTTGTGTGATAATGACACTTTTTATTGCGCTTGTGAAATGAGGCGCTATAAAGGTCTTCACTTTGATAAAAGTCTGACAATTCATTTATTTAATCAAGTTTTTTCCAACCTCCATATTTGAATGTTATTGACGGCACTCATTTAAACAAATTATCTAAACTGACTCACAGACTCAATAAGGGCATTGTCTGAATTTTTTAAAAAGTTAGCCTCACCGTTTCGAAATCTATAGGAAAAGCAGTCACACGTAGAAGCAAACAAAGACAAAGTGTTTTTTATATAAATAGAGATACATGGCACAGCATTAATTTTAAGCAAAAACAACAATATATAACAGTTATTAATCTATATATCTATAAAAGTGACATTGTCTGTCCGTCTGTCCGTGTGTGTGTCTGTGTGTCTGTCTGTGTACATTTCCCTACACAATAACTCTGTCGATTTTCAGTCTACAGACTCGACATTTGAAATACTGAGTACTGTGATTAAGGAAAATCTTTGTAATCCGTTTTCGGCCAGAAATTAGGCTGTTAAGGGGTCGAAGTTCAACGATTTGACATTTGAGAACTCTACCAAACTCCTCCGCCAATTTTTGGTATAAACAATTGAAATTTTAGATATAGGTACGTTGGACATGGATCTAATTAATAAGTTAATTTGAGCCCAAAACAATAAATGTTAAGGGGGCATAATAGGGGTCAAATTAAAAAAATATTATCTCTGCGGTCTCTACCAAATTACTATGACAATTTCTGATCTAATCATTTGAAATTTTACATAAAGATATTCAGAGATAAGATAAGCTTTTTACTCGGTCTAGGTAAGAAAATTTGAGCTACCAATATGTAAATGTATGTATGTATGTATGTTTGCATGTCTGCCTACAACTTTCAGATGCGACGGATTTTCACAAGATTAGTATCATTTTTAAGCTCCACCCTTCAGACGACAAATACCGAAAAATTGTCTAAACCATTAATTTCTTCACCCTCAACTGGGCACTTTTCTACAGGAAGGGGTCGCTTTTTTCGCCAATATTTTCGAAATTCATTCCATCTTTTCGATTGTCTAGCCTACGTCACCTCCAGTTTGGCGGTGGTCGTAACAGCAAAGACGTCACGTTTTCTCCCGTTCTTTTCCTCCTTCGCAGTACGGATTCAATCATGCCTTCCTACCACCACTTTTTTTTTGCTCAAAACACACCTCCAAAAACCCAATCAATGCCGGGCGTAAATGCTTATTAAGGTATAAAATTAAATTTAAACATGTGTTTGTATCATAATACAGTATAACACATAGGCATTCCATTCTTTTTTAATCACATGAATTCTTTATAGTTTAGTGAGTTCAGGGTTAAAATAGCACAAATAACAAGCAAAACATCAATTCTTATTTAATAACTAGCAGGACCCGTTAATCGGCGTTGCCCGGTGAAACCATTCCCCTCTCCTCGTAAAAAATAACCTACGGTTGTTGCTGCTGGCCAACCCCTAACGTCATACTGTAAAAGACGGGTTTCGGAATAGAAACCACATTTTATGAGAAACCCAATTTATAGGTTGACTTTCAAAGTATTTGCCCCAAGTTCAACCTTGATACATGTTTCCAGCATACCCACCTGAAAAGTTACAATAGATTGTTTTATTCAGCAGAGTCTAACGCCTATAGAAGTCGTTAGTTTAAAGGAAATGGTGTAGTTGGTGCTAAGGTAGAAAATTACCTGCGAAAAGAAGGTAATGTCTGAGCAGTGCGGACAATGATTCCTTAAAAGAGAACTAAACAAAAAAACAACTATAATAAAAAAAACAATATATAATAAATAGCGGTGTAAATTATTTGACAGACAAAGAAAGTAAAAAACAAACAAAACTAGCATAAATGTAGTCAAATACAAACTGAAAGGAAAGTAATGAAAATGATAATTTATCTGGACGTAATTCAGTGTAAAAATGTGTTTTATATGAGAAGAAATAGTTTTTTCGTGCTTTCGAAAGTAAAAAATAATTTTTTCTTGCTTAATCACCCAAATGTAAGGTCGGTCTCACATTCTTGTAGGGGGCTACTACAACTCTCTTTATTTAATTCTACTATTTGCATTGTTTTAATTTTTTCACGTTAATCTAATCGAATGCAAACTTTGTTTTCAGATTAAAAAAATAAAAATGGGGAAATAAATTATGACTTTTTTCAATTATAAGCTTGAGGCACATATTTTTCTTAGTGATGGTCACAACGTACGTGTTCAATTTAGTAGAACATTATACTTGAAAACTGATCCCGACGATAAAAGTCATGAGAATTTTTCTTTAATCTGAAAGGTAACTCTGTAGTCGATGAGATTAACGTGTATAAAGTGTATATTGTTGACTTTAGAGGAGGGTTATAAATTTCGTAAACGTCCGTCAGAGATTCGTTCATATTATCATCTCATATGTTTTGACGCTCGTTCGAACGATATTTTTTTTATTAAATCAAACCATTAAGAGAAGAAAACTGGGGCACATTTTCTTTTTAATGTAGAATACAAATGTTTTACAAACATTAGCATAACATGTACATAGAAAAATGAAATAGTTGGCGCAGCTAATTTTGTAAATGTTTCAGCGACTGGAAATAATGTTGGATCGTTAATTGTTCCGAAAAACTGTACCTTATCACTTACTGTTAAATGAAAGAAAAAAGTGCATCCGCATTTTTACTCGGTTACGGAGAACAGTTTTTAATCGTTTAGTAAGACCAATTCATTTTAGCATCGTGTAATTTAGGACGCTGAAACCGGACATTAAAAAAGAAAGCTGCGACGTATTTTTTAATGTAACAATATGTAAATAATATTAAGTTTAATAATGCGAAATGGCATAATTTACGACGCTGAACCAACGAAGCAACACTATTTGAAGTAGATGTAAACATTACCTTAGGTTTCTGCGCTAACATATTTATGCGAAAGTTACACTATTTTGTTTGTGTAACTTTCAGCTAAATGCCATGGTTACTTTTTGTAAAGAGTTGTCTGTAAGATAGAGAAAAAGAGACGATAGACAAGTATAAATGATATAAACTAATACATGCTCATGAGCGGCCATATTGATTAAGGGCTGACGTGTTCGTTTGTTGTATGATTGTGTATAACCGAAATAATAGAATTTCATGATCACAGCCAATGAGTTTAAACGGTATGTATGTGGAGAGAAATCATTATTTTCGAATATGGAAGTGTAATGGTGTTTGTATTTGTATTGGTGCCTA
This sequence comes from Euprymna scolopes, assembly GCF_053919585.1. NCBI lineage: Eukaryota > Metazoa > Mollusca > Cephalopoda > Sepiida > Sepiolidae > Euprymna > Euprymna scolopes. The sequence goes on along the minus strand of NC_136491.1, from coordinate 75,001,037 downwards.
ATATATTTAATTAGATTTTCAGGTCAATATAGTTATAACGGTTATATATTTTCCGAGAGAGTCGGAGGACTTTTCAGGTAGAAGGGAAAATATGAACTACGTCGTTTATAGATCTTGGCAATCGTGATGACATCGCTCGTAGATAGTACGATAGGATTTTATTATAACGAATAAATGTGTAACGGCGTTCAAAAGTTACATAAGATGGTGGGCAAAAGTTTAGACATAATAAATTTGTATATGGCATCTGTTATTGCAAACCTACCGTAATCTGATCCAGCGGGGTATTTCTGCAATCAAAATATTAAATACAGAAGAGGAGATAAAGTAATTTACTTCTCGACAGCGCCTCCTATGGTAACACTACTACTACTACTACTACTACTACTACTACTACTACAAATAATAATAATAATATAAATAATAATAATAGTAATTATAAAAGTGACAATGCTAATAATGATAATAATAATTATAAAAATAATAATAATGATAATAATTATGATGAAAATAATAATAATGATAATAATAATGAAGACAATAATAATAATAATGATAATACTAATACTAATAGTAATAATAATAATAATGGCACTATAATAATAATAATTTTAACTCATTAAAAATTAAAAAAAAGTTAAAATATATAATTGGAAAACTTACCTTATCAGAAACGCACGTTTCATTTATAAAAACTAAATAAGTGAATATAAAAGAAAAAAGTACGAAGTAAGTTTTGAGAAAGGATAAAAAAACATTTTTTGTTGTTTTTTCAGTCAAATGAATGTAAATCCCTAGGAAAATAATATAGAATAGAATATAAAGAACTATCTGCCATCGCTAAAAAAATCTATACACGAACAGTCGATGCAATTTCTATGATACAAAAACCTTTCTTGAACACTATGCGTGCTTACAGACAAAAGTGTACTCGAACCCACATTGGAATTTACCTAAATACTATATCCGTAGTATCGATTCTCAACACGTGACTAAAACCCAATAACCCACTACGTGATGCTGTTTTTTGGAATCTGAGAAGAATGATGCTGAAAATTTATGTAAAATTAATGGGGTCGAGACAGCAAATTGTTTATTTAATTATTTAATGTTTATTAAATTCCTCCACTCAAATATCACGAATTATTATTTTGTATTAAAACCATTGCTGCTAATCTACTTTTTAATTGATGGTTCTATAAAAATCTGAAGTGTGCGTAATCGAACACACTATGAGACTGGCTTAAGATGTACTTCTTAATTTTTCTTGTTTGTCTATCTCTTTCTACTCTCTTTCTACCTTGCTCGTTTTCTCTCTCTCTCTCTCTCTATCTCACTCTGTATATATATATATATATATATATATATATATGTGTGTATGTATATATATACATACATATGTATATGTGTGGATATTTATGTATATATACATATATATGTATATGCATATATGTATATATATATATACATATATATGTATATACATATATATGCATATACATAAATATACATATATATATTTACGTATGTATGTATATAGTCTTTGAAGTTTTTAACATTTGAAACCACACAAAAAATTATTTTTTATCATTCATTAAAAAAAAACATCTAGTCAGTAAGTCATTTAATCACCTGCAATCACTGCATCAACTCTCAAATTTACTATAATACCAATTTTTATATTTGTTAAGGGATCATCAGTTGTTTACCATGAAACACTGTTTCGGGGATTTAAAAACAAAACAGTGTATTACATCATGGCTCCCCAGCAGTGTTGATCAAACACCACCACCCTTAATCTTAGGAAGAAGACAAGTTACAAAAATTTTTTTTTCCCCAATTTCCTATTCTTAATTGTAATTACTAACCTTTTCATAGTATAAAAATGAATTTCTTACCTGTGCAATTCATCAATTTCCACATTTAAAATGGATACATTTTTTAATTTTTTTTTTTTTTTTTTAAATTTATCATTCTTGTATTTATAAGATTTGGATTAATATATATACATATACATATTTACGTATATATGTGTATATATATATAAACAAATAAATGTGTATGTGTGCGTGTATAGAAAAAACATATTACGCCATCGTATCATACTCTTTTACAGGAAAATACATATTACATACCTACACATCTACACTCGTTCATTAATATATTAATAATGTTCGAATAATACGCAAGCATTTGCAACCGATTGATTGACCCTAAAACAAAACGAAATGGCGGCCATTGAACGTGAATTTATTATGATTCAAATAGACTGTAAAATGATTACTATTCACCGAATTTTATTGCCAATGATGACTTACTCCTCGTGGGTTAAATATTCACAGTAACGATAGTGGAAATGATCAATAATCTGCAGTGAACGTAAGGAAATAATTATGCCCTTAGGAAAGCCGTGACTGTGAAACAGGTCACGAATAATGGCGGAATGTCACTTTGCTGAAACCGACATTGTTAACATTCTAACGCATGAAACAAAGGTTTCAATAGCCTGTGACATTTTGAAAAAAAAACAAAACTAAATTGTATATATTGGGAGGAATTTTTTTATTACTTTTTGATGACCTATCAAATGCATTAAACATATCCACACATGTCTGTATGAGTTAATATGTTATCATTTTATGTTCATGAATATATAATTTAAAGTTAATGTTGTGCTGCCTACACACACACAAAGACACACACACACACACACTTAAAAAATCTCTCTCTCTCTCTATATATATATATATATATATACATACATATATATATATATATTTCTATATATATGTGTGTGGAAGAGAAACGGCAATAATGTAAAATGCCAAGCTCATACATTTAATTTCATTCGAATCACTATCCGTTTCCAAATAAAACATACACCTCAATATTTATAATATTAAATCAAGTTAAGCATAAAATAATAATTATATTCAAAAGTAAACGGTGACGCACTCTAATAAGCGTTCTGAGGAAAGCGGCTGTTGCACATGTTTTAGAGTTTACGTATATATATATATATATATATATATATATATATATATGCATATATATATATATATATATATATATATATATATATATATATATATATATATATATATATACTAGTATGGGTACCCGGCGTTGCGTGGGTTGATATAAAGTTCCGTTTGGAACACACCTGCTATACTAATCATTTTATCATGGGCAACGTGGATACCCCCACAACAATTCCAAAAATAAAAGAACGGATAAAAATATGTAAATGTAATCGGACCAAAAAGAAGAATGTGATGCTCTCTCCAACAGATATTTCGGCAAAAGGGATACAAAGAGAAGAAATTATGCTCCGGATATTGAGCACTGGAAAGAAAACTCCGCTCCACCCCGCAAAAAACAAATAATTAAAAATAAATGATTACAACTTTTGTTTCAATAAAAATAGCAGCGAATGGCCGTGCGATCGCAAAAAACAAACAAACAAAAAATTAGCCAATAGGCAGAACCTCTAAAAAAATGAAGATCTATCAAAAATTTATTCCAAAAACAATTAAATGAAACTTTTTGTAATTGTAATACCTACCACCATGTAATTTGTCATATTTTGAGGTTCGTTTTGTTTATGAAATTGTTAGATGAAAGTACATACTGGTCTCATAAAAATTAATTAAATTTATCGTTATTTTATATTTTAAATGTAATTCACGCCTCCACCACCACCATAAAAAACACAAAACAAATTGTATTTGTCATGTTTTGTCTCCCCTCCCTCGCTCGCCAAACTTGAAAAAATGCTAAAGGTGACATGTCTCGTTGACCACTTGGTGCGCAAAAAGTGGGTGCTCATTTTACTTTAAATTAATATGGTAAAGTGACCCCCCTCTCTAAAATGTTAATTTTCTTTCATTTCAAAATTTATTTCTTATTATTTATAAAGGTTATTAAGACGTATTAGGCAAAAATTATTTTTAAGGTGGGTCACATCGTAAAGAATTTACCGATTTCTGTATAGCCGTTTATAGAATAATAAAAGCAAACACATGAAATCTTTTATTCAGTTTTACGTAAGTGTTTTCTTTAATATTTAAAAAAAACAATAAAAGCCAAACATATTTCTATCTACTCGGAATTATTTTTTCAAGCTAGAACTAAATGAGATTTCCAAATTATTTTATTTGGTGATAGTTTTTTTGTTTATATTCCGAAGGGGCAAATAACTCTAAAACAAAGATTTTTAAAAAAATCGATGTTGGAATAACAATTCTAAATAAATTTAATTAAATATGTTATCAATATAATTATTGTTTAAAATTTATCAAATAACGGTTTTAAATAGAACACTTATGACAATTCTCTTACTAGAAACATTAATTAAGGTACCGTTATTTAATAAAATCGATTTTTCTTAATGCAATATGCAAATGAGATGATCTCTTTATTGTATCTCGTTTGCAAGAATCATACTATATATAGAAATAAATGAGAGAGTAAAGCAAGAAATCTTTTGTATATATTAATGAAATGGTGAATAAATAAACAAACAGACAGGAATACGAATTTATATATATATATATATATATATATATAACTACTTCATTTATTCACATAAATTTAATATACGAAAGTATAGATTTATGCGTAAACTTTATGTATTTACTTCAAAAGTGCTCAATACGTAGGTAGAGCTAGTTAGTAATTTATAAAATATATATGGCGATTAAGCTACACTGAATATTCTGCGTTTCATCCAACTATAGGATTCGCAAGGCTTATGCGCGAATTTTGTGGTTGCTTCTTGTTTTTATATATGTTGAGGATTTCTAGTTGGCCAATCAGCTTTCTAGTATCCACCGCGCCCCTTCCTATCAGCCAATGGGCATGCATTTTATCAAACAAAGGATCTGTTTTAGAACTAGGTTAGTAGTTTTAGGTAGACGTTCTCCTTTTTTTATACATATAAATATACCTATGTGTACACACATACATGCACACATATATACATATATATATATATGCATATATGTGTGCGATCGTTTATGTATATTCATGTTTATTTAATTAATTTATTTGTTTGTTTTCTATTGTTATTGTTAGTTTTAAAGCTATTTTGTATCGCTATCCTAGAGTAAGTTTTATTTTGTGAACACAGTTGTTTGCTATTTCCCGCCTACAGTTTAGTAGATTTTGAGGTTCTTTAAAGTACAGGATAGAAAATTTTTCATGGAGGCATAATTTACATGAGTCGTCTAAATGTCTGCATGTGGTAGCTTGTCTCATTATTTTCCATTCGACTACCGGCGAATGTCCGCTTTCTTTGAGTTCCCAGCATTTATTCGCTAGTGTTGTTTTTATACGGTGTTTTTTATTTTTGAATGTGCTTTTGTGGTCATAGTATCGGGTTTTGAAATCTAAGGAAGTCATGCCTATGTAATATTTCTTGTTATTCGGGTTTTCTTTCGCAAATATTGTTGCTTGATAAACTACGCTTTTTGTTAGGCATTTATTTTGGACTGGGCAAAGTGTGCGGTGTCTACAATTGCATTTATCTTGTTCGTTATTAGTATTTTTATTTATGGTATGGTTGTTCTTGTCCGGGGTTGGTTTGTTATTATTATTATTATTATTATTATTATTATTATTATTATTATTATTATTATTATTATTATTTCTGCTAGTGTTGGTTTTATTTCTGTCATGGTGTCTACTTTTTTTATTGTTTATTTTGTTGTTGTTTACATTGTTTTCATTTAGTATTTTGTTATTATGTGACTTAATTATCATCTCTAAATTTTCGCAACAACTGTAAGATAACTTCAAGGTATTTTTATTGAAGATTTTGTGTAACGGGTTGGTTGCGGGAAAGTGTTTTCAATAAGATCTAGAAATTTCTTGCCAAGTTTTGTTTTTAACATTTGATTGTATGGGGCCTATACCAAATCATAGTTCTTTTTCTTCTATTTTTAATTTTATTATAGTTGTTGGTGTTTTGTTGCTTATATTTGATATCAATATTTTTGTATCCACTATTTTTAGGGCTGTTTCGTAAATATTGGATGACCTGTTAAATGCATTTTCATCGCTTGAGTTATTACTGAGTCTACTTACGATCGAGTTAGGAATATGTTTTATAATTGATGGTGGGCGGTTGGACTTAGAGTTTACGTAAATTGGAGTAGCGTTATCTTTTAAGTATGGTTCATATGTGTTTTTATCTAAGTTTAACAGATTAGTCTTATATATATAAGACTAATCTGTGAACCGTTATGTAAACTCTACAGCTATTGATTTATAAACTGACACATATTTTAAAACATTTTTCCAATAAACTAAAGAACTTCCGTCTATTTACTTTTATTATCATCATCATCATCATCATAATCATTATATAAAGGATGCGTAATATTAAAAAAATAGTTTTTTAGAAGTTCACAGCCAGTAATTGTAACCTAATGGGTAAGGTCCTCTTGTAAAAACATTAGTACGCAAGTTTAGAGACAATGGTAAAAATTGAGGTAACTATTTTTCAGAGACATTAAGAAATATTAGACAATAATTTATAAATAAGAGCAGCGAGAAAAGCACTTATAGGTAAGAGAGAGATGGCAAAGCCCTATAGTTTTTTTGAAAATATATAGTCTTGAGATGAGTTTTAAGCACAACTTTATCTGAAAATGAAGTTATATTTTTATATTTTAACATGCATATACAGCATTAAAGTATATACACAAACATTAATTAGAAGAAAGGTTGACTTAAATTTAGTAAGATACACACAAACATATATATATATATATATATACATATTTATAAGTACATATATATTAACATATACCTATCTATATGTATATTTATATATATATATATCTATATATTTATATATATGCATATATATATTTAGTAATGTGATTGATAATTTAAAAATCAGATTATAATTAAATTAAAAATCCGTTTCATAAGAATGAACAACAACAAAATCAATTATTTGTACGATCGTTTCGGAAAACTGTTTTTATTGTGGTAGACATCAAGTTACGGACAATAATTATTACATATAGTTTTTTAATAAACAAGGTTTCCTCATCAGCAAATTGTGAAGGGTTTTTATTAAATTTAAAAGACACCATAATAAACCTAGCATTAAAAGTAAGGCAGATGTATCTAGTAATTTCACTATTACATTAAAATACACTCTGCTCTTTAGACTATTGTTCTAATCTACTTTAAATATGCATATATATATGTATATCCATGTATATATATATATATATATATATATATATATATATATATAACCATCACTTATAAACGATTTCAGGTCATCTGATGTTATGGTAAGAGTCATAGTCAGCTGGATGATGATCGCCACAGCAAGAGGATAAAACACAATAAACGAAAAGACAAAATGATAAACAAAGATCTATATCCAAGAGCTAACGATGTATTGTGGTCGGTGGGCAACAGATGAGATGAATTTTTTACTCGGGGCTTCCGTTAAGTTTTTGGAACATGGAAGGGAAGAGAGGACGAGAGGAAAAAGATAGAGAAAAGGAAGACAGTTATTGATGTGGTTGTAGTTAATGAGTTTCAGTCAAAACCAGGAATTATAGAAGAGTTAAGAAACCATTTTTCCGTGTCTATAACTATGTACGACGGAAAAGCAGATAAGTCGTTACTTGATTGTGATATATGCTTTGTATTTTATATCAATGCCCATTAAAGAACATGTTTACTCATTTACAGGTAAAATACTGAACGATGATTGTGAAGCGAGAGAATGATTAAGCTATTGTCTCAGCGATCAAGTAAATAGATTCCATATTTTCAAATTCTGTTTGCAATGAAAGTCAGTATTAGAAGCTTTTCTAAGAGTTAATATTATTCAAAATAAAAGCCAATTTTTCAACTGGTAAGATATGAGGATTCGAGCATACGTGGTGTAAGGAGATTAACTTGCTTTCTAGACGTTTAAATTGAAGACGCCACATTTCCCCATTAAAAAAGTGCTACTATCCAAGAGAAAGAGATACAGGAAGAGACAACGATTTATAATCCACTGCTGTACAACTCGTGCTCTCTACTGATACAAGTTATGACAACAGCATCATTGCATCACTGAATTGCCACAAAAGCAGGGACGTGCGCTGGGTGATGAAAACAAGCTTTCGGCCACGATTATGGTCTTTGTGTGGTTTCAAGTTAGGGACACATCATGCCACCTCACATCTTTGAAGTCAGAATCAAAGTCAACACCAAAGTGTACCCAGATGTGCTGAAGAGTGTGCTGATTCCCTGGTGCCATTAGGTAGCCACGGGCTAACGTTGGGTGTGGCAGCAGAACTAGGTGCCGGCCCACAGTCCAAGTAGACCCAGGTTTGTCTTTATAAGGGGTGCTACGAATTTGTGCCCTTTTTACACTGGCCCTCTTCCTCCCCTGACCTGAAGCTGCTGGACTAATTCATTTGGTCATACATCGAGAACATCACCAACATGACCTCCTACAACACCAAAGTCAATATACTTTAAGAAATTTCTCAACAAATTTTTAGGAGTTTATGTATATATATATATATATATATATATATATATATATATTTGATAACTTAATCACATAAATTAATATACGAAAGTATAAATGTATGCGTAAACTTTAAGTATTAAATCAAAAGTGCTCAATGCGTATGTAAAGCTAGGTAGTAATTTATATATATATATATATATATATATGTATATATATATGTATATATAATGTCTGTGTGTGTTGGTGTACATTTCCCTACCAAATAACTCAGTCAATTTTCGGTGTAGAGACACGAGATTTGAAATAAGGAGTATTTAGATTTATGAAAATCTTTATAATTGGTTTTCTGAAAGAAATTTGGCCTTTGTAAACACTACCAAACTCCTCCGCCAATTCTGAGTCTAAACACTTGAAATTTTAAATGCCGGTTACTTGAGCATGTATAAACCATTTTGATTTGATTTGAGCCCCAAAAATAAATGTTAATGTGTCAAACTTTGGGTCAAAGTTTAAAAAATAATTGACCTCTGCGACTCTAACAAATTACTCAGCCAATTTCTGGTCTAAACATTTGAAATTTTTCATAAAGAGTATTCAGAGATAGGGCAAGCTTTTTAATCTGTTTGAGTCTAAAATTTCAGCTGGCAAATGGGTCAAAGTTCAGAAGATTGGACCTTTGCGGTGTGTAACAAACTGATCAGCCAATTTTCGATCTAAACGTTTGAAATTTATACATAACGAGTATTCAGACATGCGACAAGCATTTTGAGCAGTTTTGGGGCGAAAATTTGGCTGCCAAAGGTCAAAGTTCGAAGAGTTGACCTTTGCAGATTCTACCAAATTCCTCCGCCAATTTTTGGTCTAAAGACTTGAACTTTTATATGTACGTAACTTGGACATGGGTAAAACTTTGAATTTGATACCTAAATAATAAACGTTAAAGGGTAAAAATTGAGGTCAATTTAAAAAAAATACTTTTGCAGTCTCTACGAAATTCCTCAGACAAATTTTGGCCTATGAATTGAAATCTTACATAAAGTATAATTACGCGTAAAGCAAGTTATGAACAGTGCATACTGCCCGAGAAAGCCGGGTTGAACTGCTAGTATATATATATATATATATATATATATATATATATATATATATATATATATATATTATATCTATAAAAGTGAAAGTGTCTGTGTGTGTGTCTGTGTATATTTCCCTACGTAATAACTCTGTCATTTTTTAGCCTACCGACTTGAAATTTGATATACAGGGTACTGAGATTTGGGGAAATCGATGTGATTGGTTTTCGGGCAGAAATTTTGCGATTACGGGGTCTAAGTTCAACGATTTGGCTTTTGAGAACTCTACCATACTCCTCCTACAATTTTGGGTCTATACACTTGAAATTTTAGATATAGATGCATTGGACATGAATCTAACTTAATAACTTTATTTGAGCCCAAAACAATCAATTTTAGGGGGGCATAATAGGGGTCAAAGTTAAAAAGAATTGATCGCTTTTTTGTTTGTTTTTTTGCTCAGCATACACCTCAAAACACCCGGGCAACGCCGAGAACCCTTGCTAATATATCTATAAAAGTTAAAGTGTCCGTCTGTGAATATGTGTCTGTGTATATTTCCACACGCAATAACTCTGTCAATTTTAAGTCTACAGACTCGCAATTTGATATACAGGGTACTGAGATTAGGGAAAATCGATGTGACCGGTTTTTGACCAGAAAGTTGGCGATTAAGGTGTCAAATTCAACGATTTGACTTTTGAGAACTCTACCAAACTCCTCCGACAATTTTTGGTCCAAACACTTGAAATTTTAGATATAGGTTTTTTGGATATGGATCTACTTTAATAATTTGATTTGAACCCAAAACAATAAATTTTAGGGGGTCTTAATAGGGGTCAAAGTTTAAAAAATTGACCTCTTCTTTTTTGTTTGGTCAACATACACCTCCAAATACCCGGGCAACGCCGGGCTGAAATGCTAGTATATATATATATATATATATATATATATATATATATATATATATATATATATATAAAAGTGAAAGTGTCTCTCTGTATGTGTACATTTCCCTACACAATAGATCTGTCAATTTTCAGTCTACAGACTCGAAATTTGATATACAGGGTATTGAGATTTATGAAAATCTTTGTAACTTATTGCCGGCCAAAAGTTTGTCTGTTAACGATTTGACCTTTGAGAACTCTACCAAACCCATCCGGCAATTTTTGGTATAAACAATTGACATTTTATCCAACTTTATAACTTAATTTGCGCCCAAAAAAATAAATGTTAAGGGGTTGTAATAGGGGTCAAATTTTTAAAAGCATTGGCCTCTGCGGTCACTACCAAATTACTCAAACAATTTCTGGTCTAAATATTTAAAATTTTACATAAAGGTTATTCAGAAATAGGGCAAACTTTTTAACCGGGTTGAGTCGAAAATTTGAGCTACAAATATATAAAGGTATGTATGTATGTTTGCATGTCTGCCTAAAACCTTTGACAGAGGCGACGGATTTTTACAATATTAGTATCGTTTTGAGGCTGGACCCTTCAGACGACAAATACCGAATAATTAGTTAAAAACATTAATTTCTTCACCCTCAACTGGGCACTTTTCTACAGGGAGGGGTCGCTTTTTTCGCCGATATTTTCGAAAGCCATCCCCTCTGTTCCATTGTGTAGCCTTTATTTAAAACTACGTCACATCAGTTTTGGCGGTGGTCGTAAAGCAAAGACGTCACGTTTTTTTTTCACGTTCTTTTCCTCTTTTGCAGTACGGGTTCGAGCCTGCTTTCCTACTACCACTTTTTTTTGCTCAACATCCCCGCAAACACCCAAGCAACGCCGAGCACCCATGCTAGTATATATATATATATATATATATATATATATATATATATATATATATATATATATTTATATATATATATATATATATATATATATATATATAGTCCTAGAATTTATTTTATTATTTTGTCTATTAATATGCATATTAAAAAGCCCTTCTTCTATTTATTGAAAAAAATACAACTCTATTATATATGGTCGTGGAAATGAATTCTATCTGCACAAGATCTAGTTAATTTGCATATTATTTAAGCATTCATTTTAATTTATTCCCTGTTAGTTTTTTTCTGTATTATTATGGTATGATAATATTTAGTTAACTATTACGTGTAATTATATTAATTCGGATATTCTGCATGATTTATACTTGTGTAATATTTGCGTAAAAAGTTATAGTAAACACAAACCTATTTTATATATGTTAATGTATGCGGATATATATTTGTTTGAAATATTTTGCCTACCAAGCTCCTCTGTCAGTTTTTAGTCTACAGACACAAAACTTAATATATAGGGTATTCGAAACCATGCGAAACTTTATATTTGAGTTTAGTTTGGGAAAATCGATGCAAAAGTGTGAAATTTAAAGAGATAGAAATTTTACATGTGAAGGTCTAACGACGGAATTAGTGATTTATGTTTAAATTTGTAGCCTTGCAGCAAATGTGTCTTCATAGCTCGGGCATTAACCTCAAAGGAAAAAGTAAATGGAAAGCTCAACATCTTGGTTTCGATATTCGATGGTGGGTCACGACTCATTTTTGGAAACTTTTTCAATCATCATTATATATTGGCTCCAATATAATCTCCTATATAATATTTTAATTTCAGAAATTCCTGTCTGGACCAAAATACCGTAAATTAGAAACAGCATGTACTACATACAAATTTATTATGTCTAGATTATTACTCACTATCTCATGTAACTTTAGAACATTTTACATACATTTAGTTGTTGTAATAAAATCCAACATTTCATCATAAAATCATTATCATCACAATCGCAACATCTTCAGACAAAGTAGTTAATATTTTTCCCTCTAAATCTAATGTCCTTTCAGTGCGCCCAGTAAAGAAATTTACGCATTATAACTGTATTGTGCTGGCACCCTTCGTAACTGGATCATACACTCATTATCTTTCCACTTCCCGATTCAAAAATAATAAATTCTCCCTAGTGAATTCAGGCAATTCTCATAGGCTGAGTGCCTACAAATTATGGATTAAACACCTTCTTACAAAAAATCGAACACGGCTGACAAATATAACCGCTCTCTTTACAGAATCTTTCGTATTATTGTAAAACATAATATTAACATTTATATATTATAAATGGCGAACGTTAAAATTAATCAATCAAATGTGATCGTTTACATCTTTTTGAAATAAACAGAGAACACTTTTTGACGTCAACATGTTGGCCATAACCATTCATCTAATAAATAAACTTACTGCGATTTCTAAATACAAAACGATGACAGAATTCGCCTCGATAGCGTTACATTCGATTTTAATCAGTTAATCGGTAATGTTTAAAATATGTATAATTTCGAACTATCTGCGTCAGAGATTTTTGATTTACACTTGCAAGGTGTGTGGACAGAAGCGACGATGATTAATCGATTAGGAGTGTGTGCGAACTGTGCTGCTATTTTATTGAGAAAACACGTAAAAAATAAGGATTAATCATGTAGTTTTTACGCTGCTCTTTATTTTAAATCCATCATCATTTCCATCATCAACCTTAGAATGCACTAAAGACGCAAGGATGCTTTATAAAGATTAGGATTTATTGTGTAACATATTCAATAATGCGCCTCATTGGAGTGAATGATAATGCCTGCCATAAGGTTTGGAAAGGTCTCCGGATCAGATAGATGACTTGCTTGACTTTGTTCATAAGATCAATTCATTGACCTGTTTCTTTGGGATGCTTATAGCCAACATCATTAAACTCCCTGACATATTGACTAATTGGTATAGAAGTCGATGGTCATCAGATGAAAAACTAATAGAATTTTATTTACACCCCTTACGGTGATTAGAAACAGGTTAAGTGTGGGTTTGATAAAAGTGTTTCTGTTAAACCAACTTGATAACTTCGAACACCCAGCTTATCGGTATATCTTGTTACCTACTAAGTCACCATCACTACCATGGGGTGCGGATTGAATGAGGACTACGTTTTAAGATATGAGGTAAATTCTAGAAGGAATACTAAAAGTAGACTTTGCTGAGATTATCTTGTTGATCAAAGTTGCTTCTCAATGATAACATCATCATATTCGTTGGACAAATATTCGATTTCTTCGATAGTTCATTGATGTACAAAATAAACGCAGACTCTCCTACCGCATTCTCATCTGTTAAAAGATAACCATTCAGTTGGACACGTAATGTACAGTGGTGATTGAATGAATGAACCACTGTTATAATCAAAGGATAAACATTCTATAAAAAACAGAGTTCGCTTAGGTAGTTATCGATCTAATCAAAAGATTTGAGTAACCTGAGAACAATATATATATATATATATATATATATATATATATATATATATATATATATATATATATATATATATATCTGTAGTATTGGTGATTTAATCCCGCAAAAACAATAAATTATTTCGAAAAAGTAAAAGCAAGAAATATTGGTACTTTTGTTACTTTCACTAGTGGTGATATATATTACGATTCACAGTTACGTATACCCCGACATACATTATATTAGAGCCAGAAACATGTTTTTTGGTTTTTATTTTGTGAATTATAACATAATACAGTCTCTTGTGTCGCTATATTTTTTTTTACTTTTCGAAAATTCAATATTATGTTATACTATGTATGAAAAACAATATTGCAAAAAAAAAAAAACGTATTTCTCATTTAAAGACAAAGTAAAGTTCAATTTCATAATTTACTAGCCTGGGTACCTGGTGTCGCATGGGTGTTTGCAGGTGTGTGTTGAGCAAAAACATTGGTAGTAGGCAGGCAGGCAGGTAGGCAGCCAGGCTCGAATCCGTACCGCGAAGGAGAAAAAGAACGTGCAAAAAACGTCACGTCTTTGCCATTGCGTCCATCGCCAACAGGAAGTGGCAAACATTTAAATTAAGGCTAGACAATCGAAAAGGGGTGATGACCTCTGAAAATATCGGCGAAAAAAGCGACCTCTCCTTGTAGAAAAGCGCCCAGTTGAGGATGAAGAAATTCATGTTTTTGGCAAATTCTTCAATATTTGTCGTCCGAAGGGTCGAGCTTCAAAACGATACCGATCTCATGAAAATATATCGCATCCGTCGAAAGTTTTAGGCATACATACATACATACATACTTTTAAACAGATAGGGGAAATTTGTATTATAGATAACGTTTGTCGTTCTCATCTAAGGATTATTTACCATAAATCATATAGAAATCGATTGTTTTCGTCCACTGTATTTTACTAATACAATGAAATTGCTACATAATGTAAGCGTATGCATCAGACAGTAGGCGTAATATTTGAAAGATCCTCGATTAGCATAACATCTATCAGTAGACTATTGTCTATAATTATCTGTACAAATTAGTGTTAAAACATTTTGCAATTTATGAGAACTGTGCAACTAATAATTTCATGTAAAATGTAAATTGTGATCTCTTTTGTTTTTGTGCTTTTTATGCACATTCTTTGATGCATTCAAAGCAATTATTTTCTTTCTTGAAACAGCATATTTTATATAAAATAAAAAATAAATTAAACATAACTTAACAAATAAAAAATGACTCGAGCAATAACATATTCATGCCATTTTTTTAATACTACGCTTCAAATGTTAAGTATAAAAACTAGAGCCCTATCGCATAATTAGTTTACAGATTAAAGTTAAGTGACGATTTTGCTATAAAAGTTTTAATCTCAATTTCCTGTGCTGATAAAGCATTGGTTCCTGATAGAAAAATATTTTTCACGAAAATACACGACCTGATAAATATATTCAGACTATGCTCGTTCGAAGACCGGATACGAGTTGGAATATTGATTTTAAGCGCAGTCATACAAAGTAAGGCCTGCAAATAGAATAGGTAAGTGACCATTGAACTCTACCAGAAGGCAGTGTATTTAGCATTTTGCATGAAGTTCGTTTTTGAGAAACCTGGGTTTAAGGCAAGTATCGTAATTGCTACCAGTCGACTGAAAAAAAACATGCGTCGACCATTCAAAGCATTGTTTGCAACGGTTTCAACACAAATATGCAACAATGCATATAGATAAATAAAGCATTTCATTTTGCAGTCAAATTAGAAGCCGTGGGCTAAAATTCTTCGAATTAAAATTACGTAATAATTAGCAATCAAACTTTAAAATTCAGTATTGTGAAAACATTTAATTCATGGATTTATTCATGGAAGAAACGTCAATAGCGAATATTATAAAAATGTATTGGTGCGTTCGACTGATAAAATCGCCAAACTTAATCTAAATGACCGGCTATCTCCAAAGTAGACCCGAAGACTCCCTTATTATTAACTGCTACAGCGAGTAAATGAGAGCGATATACAACCCCTAGTATTCCACTTGCCCTTGATGCTTCTTATATTTTGCTAAGTGCGAATCAAGACCAATTTTTTAGTCCTTGATATTTTCGATCGAGGATAGAACCCAGGTACCACGGCACTTTGCGAACACTCTTAATATTAGGTTGACAAGATTTTTTTAAACTTTTGAATTCAAATGAATATATCTCGACTCAAACAAAAAAGAATGATCAAAATAAGCACTATCAAAACCAACACGCGTTTGCCAAGGCAAAACACGTTAATTCATGCCAATAACGTAAAAATCTAGCATTCTGGTGTCGCTTTAGTTTCCGATATTAGTTCTTAATAAAACAAACATAACTGTCCATGTAACATTCATTCGAGTGGATTGGTTTTCACAAGGCTCTTAATTGATCACTATCAACATCCGATGGCCGACCACTACGTTCATCATCTTATCGTCGCCACGAAATTTCTTAAACCACCATTGTGCTGTGCATGTAGTAGTGTTTCTCGATTATACGCTTCATTGATATCGCGAGCTGTTTCAGCAGCATTTCGGCCTAGCTTGAATTGAAATAAGAAAATTGTGTGAATTTGTATTTTTTCCATCTTGTATTCAATGTTCTCAAAATAGATATAATTGTTTTAAAACGATTGTAATTTAAACACTTTTTAAAATGACATATAAAGTAAAGTTGCTATAACGAAAACTTATTTGAAAACATATCATTTTAAAGCAAAATTAAAAATTCCGCAAGAACATTCCTCTGAACCTCATACAATGCTTAATGGGCCGTCAACAAATAATGAAGAAAACAATGCAAAATTAAAATGCACTCTGTCACCAGTTGATCGCAGCAAATCTATATATATAAAAGCGAAAATGTGTGTATGTTGGTTTGTGTGTATGTATGTACGTTTGTGTGTCTGCTAAAAACTTTCGACAGACACAACAAAAATTCACAAACTTGATCTCATATGAAAGCCCCACCTTCCGGACGACAAATATCGAAAAATTGGCCTAAAGTAACCATCAGATGTACGTCAACTGATCGATTTTCTGCAGGGGGGGGCCAAAAAAGTGACATTTTAATGTTAAACATTACATATTTTTAAATCGATTTATAACTGCCCCCAAAAATACGGCCGCCAACTCTTCTACATAAAGTATACACGCAGCCGTTTATTTTGGGGCAACTTGTATTTAAAACCCGCTGAGTCATGTCACGTGATCTTGACGTCAGCAAGCTCTAATGGCGGTCTTAATTTACAATTTAAAAATGTTGTTATCGGTAAAAAAAAATAATTAAAGCTAAACTATGAACTTCTACGCTATTGCAACGTTACCAAAGTTATTACCACATTCAAAATAGGTAGATGCGATAGTTAAACGAAAAATAATAAGACAAACATGTAAAGTAAAAAAAAAATACGCTTACAAAAAATATTAACGAACGAAGTTTTTAAAAATAAAAACAGCCAGACGCCATTTTCCAGCCTTTAGAGTAAGGAAGACGAAGTGGGAGAGAGAGAGAGAGAGAGAGAGAGAAAAGAGAGAGAGACGTAAATAGAGAGAGAGAGAGAGAGAGAGAGAGATGTCTAGACAGAAAACGAGAAAAACGTGAACTTTTTCACCCCGAAATTCGACAGGGGGAGGGGTAACAACACACGCGTCAGATGACGTCATGACGTCGTGACCTGATTTACTTTAAATAGTTGATAAACCGAGCAAATTTTATATTCGCCGCTTTAGCGCAGGTAGTTAAGCCACTGTGTTCATTATCTAAACGTTTTGGGTTCGAATCGTGGTGTGAGATGTCTTCTTTTTTTCGATTTTTTAAATTTAAATATTGAACCCTGTATTATTTAAGCCATTTTTCACATAACGTTCGTTCGTTTTTTTGTTTTAATCGTTCGTTTGCCTTACGTTATTTTTTTGTGTTTACCCCCCCCCCCGCTTAATTAAAACGTTGTTTTCTTTTCTTACTTCGCTTATAACAATGCTTACATCGTCATCGTCGTCGTAACGCTCGACGACTTTCAAACATCTTTCACTTCTGGTTGGCCGATTTTATTTTCAAACTTCGCCTCAGGGGTTCGGCTTCGATCCTACCCCGCTGGTTTCTTTTTTATTTAACATCACACACCCCTACAAACACCCGGGCAACGCCGGGTACCCCTCGCTAGTGCAAAATAAAAAAAAATTAAATTTCTTCTGATTGCACACTATTTTCACTATTTTACATTTCAGACAATCACCGATTATTGCCGGTTTCCATACCTCGAATGAATATTACAGGGGCAGCTAGATTTGTTTTGTTAAGAACTGATATCGAAACTAGGGCGTATTTTAAAGTCAAAACATTATTTCTTAAAAAAAATGAGTGAACTTATATTGTAATCTGTATCGCCTTAAAATGAGGTACATATATATATATATATATATATATATATATATATATATATATATATATATATGTATAAACTTGGTGTCTACCTTTATTGTTTTAAGTTTGTATTATTTAATGCATGTGTAAGTTAATTGGTTACGCTCGTAAATTATAGCATTACATCTATTTGGATTCAATTGTAAATTGAATATTTCCCCTATTTTATATTACTCGTTTAAATCGATTATATCTACAAATATGTTAGCAATTATTTTATTTTATTTCAAAAGTAGTAGGGAGACCTCCCGTTGCCCAGGATTGAATGAGTATCAAAAAATCTTTCGCACTCAAATATTTTTATTGTCATTGAAATCAGTGAAATCAACTATTTTTCGTTCAAATCGATTAGTTGCTTGCTCTTCACATGCTTCCATGCAGTAACTTATTCGATAATACATTATTATCTACATTGCACTGTAGATAACCTACTGTTTATTCTATAACATTATGTTTTTATATAAAATTGCTTGAATTAAAATGGAAAAGTAAAGTATAATGTCATTCAATTTTGCCTTAAACAGAAAAATTCATTTCGAACGCGCATTTGACATATCCAACACCAAAACTGTTGATTTTATATGCATGACCTTACTGCTTGTGTAGTGATAGTAGCTTGCATTTACATGAAAATGAAAAAGTATGTGCAGTTGTGCTTTGAACAAAAACATTCTTTTCGAACGCAACCTTGTTATATCAAATAACCTACTGTTTATTTTATAGGTCGAACCTTTCGAATTGTGTCGTAGCAAGTGAAGCATGCATGGTCCCTCGTGAGTGCACAGTTAACTAGACATAAAAAATGACTAAATTCAGCATTTGCCTCTCCCCCATTTAGCACCAAAAGTCCCCAGGGGACGTCAAATTCTGGTGAAAATGAACAAACATTGCAGTTTTAGGCTTTAAGATATGTAAATGTGAGATCTGCACTATGCAAAAAAAAAAAAAGAAATGACCAAGTGCATCATTTGCACCCCCATTTAGCCCTAAAGTCCCCAAGGCCTTAACATATTTAAATTTGAGATCGGCGCTATGCAAAACTGATAAATAGACATACACAGAAAATTTTGGACAGATATAGTAAAATACTCCCCAAAATGGAATGTTTTTATAAGCCCTAAAAAAGCCCGTGTGGCACACCCAAGAGTTATCGCGAAGTATAGACAAACAAAATTACATAGAAATCAATTAGTTACAACTTTTCACAAAGTTTTATAAAAATCCAAGACATCATTTTTTAATGAGCACAAAAATATAAATTTTAGTCATTTTAATCCGGAAGGCACCCTTAGGGAGCAATCGCAGTTTTCCCGGAAAACCTGCTCTATTAATTCTTTTTACTCATATCATGTTTAATGTTTGTGAAAAAAAAATTTAAATTCCAAGTCGTAATTATTGAGAAAACTGCGGACAGACGAACAGATGAACGGACAAGGGTGAATTTACAAGTCCACCCTCTTTTTGTCGGGGGGGGGCAATAAAACTTCTCAAATTCCCTCGTGATAATAAGCTGTGTAAGGTGTTAAGTTTGGTGAAAATCGCCTGTTTCTTCTATTATCGGCTTTTTCCGATACTAATCGAAAATATTCAGATAAAAAACCCATTTAAGAATATTGTTAACCAACATAAGATATCTTCGTATTAAAAAGAAACGTCCCAGCCGTTTTAGAATCCATAGGAAACAAAATCACACACACGAAGACACGCACAATGAAAAATTAATTTTATATAATAGTAGAAATAAGTCATGCTTAAAGTTTGTATTAAGATTTAAACTATCGATCGCGTCAAATGAAAATTACAAAATGCTTCTTGAATCCACCTATTACATACTCACCATTATAAGATGATAAGTGTGCGGAGTATTCTTGAGAAAGAATTGGCGCATCTCCCTATATCCTGATGTTTTAGCAACAAACGAAGCTTTCGGGTCGACCTCGACTATGCTTGACAAATTTAGATTTTACTGTTCAATGACGTATATGGATACGTCTAAAGCAGACTTTTATCTCATTTATTGATAAGCAGTTCGAGAATCTGGTTAACATTACTGATTTGTAATGAACTAACGTTATCAATTACATTTTCGTTTTCTTTATTGGTTTCATTTTATTTATTAATTCAAAGAAATGATACACACCAAGCCATGAGAGTAATCTTAAACAAATATTAACAAAATTAAGTGCAAACAAATTGCGTTGCTTGGTAATCAAGTCATTCGATTTCATCAAATAAAAAAGCAGATGGAATAGCTATTAATCGTTAAAGCATTTTAATCTTAGTTTTAATCTGAATGAAAAAAAAAACCCCCAAAAACCCGGAATATTGCCACAAGAAGTGAAGATTAATGATTGCTTGAATGGATAACTCCCAAGAGAGTGTCAATACGTTATCACAAATTAAATCGTTAAATACGCGACGGACATCGTAGCATAGGAACATTGATCTAGTGTCTTGAAATAAACCACACTTTCTGAATCATTAAAGAACTATTTAATCATGTCATCAAATTACCATCATGTTAAGATGTGCTAATCGAATTTTACTTGAACGGCTAGCGTTTCTCATCCTTATATCCACGTCATATATCGACTATTTTCAAAGTGACCATGTCTACGTTGTGATATTATTCTTTATGAACATGACAGTAAATTATCTAACAACGAAATTGCTGCGCTAAAATTGTGCGTCTGTTCTAATTATTTTCTATATATTAATGCGATAGCGTGTGTTTTATTTTCTTTGTCAGGCTTACATCCGTGTCATTTTATTATTATGTACTTCCATTTCTTGTCATAAATAATTTTACCAAAAATTCTTCATAAGTTTTGGTTTTTGTTTCGGTTTCGATTGTAGCTGAGGGTATTTAAGCCATTTATTTTTTTATTTAAATAATTTTATCAAGAGTTCTTCATAAGTTTTGGTTTCAGTTTCGATTATAACTGATAGCACTCCAGTAATCTATTTTCCATAAGTTTTTGTTTAGGTTTCGATTATGAATGAAGAAACTCAAGTTATATATATATATATATATATATATATATATATATATATATATACATATATATATACATACACATATATATACATATATATGTACATATATATATATGTATGTATATATATATGTGTATGTATATATATATATGTATATATGTACATATATATGTATATATGTATATATGTATGCATATATATGTATATGTATATATATATGTATATGTATATATATCTATATATATGTGTATATATATGTATATATGCATATATATATATGTATATATATATATATATGTATATATATATATATAAGCATTTAATAAGAAGAAATGTTTAATTTCAACTTGTATATCCCGAGATTTGCGGTAGCCTAGTTGTTCGGGTTCTTGCTAATGAAGCCAGACATGATTTCTGTTGTCAGGGTTCGAGTTTCTTGACTGTCGTCAATCGTGACACTTTACACTGATTATTCCCGAAAGGATGAAACACTAGTGTCTGTACGTATTTAATAATTTTTATAGTGCATAGTAATTATATATATCTATATTTCCCCCACTCTTTATCTGTGCCTAAATCAAAACGATGATTCCATGAACAAAGCTATCTTTCTTAGAACTGCACGCCTGTGGAACTCTGTTCCGTCTGCCTTCTTCCCACCTGACTACAATTTGGATGTCTTCAAGTCCAACGTTAAGAAATTCCTAATGAACCACCCTCTTAAGTAAACACTTCATTAAATCTCCACACTAACATACTATACTTGCTATAACCCTTATCCCTGAGTGGCTTCCGGGCTTGATAAGTGGTGACCACCGTGAAAAAAACAAAAAGATATATATATATGCATTTTTTCCTTAAATGTTTATTTCGATTTCGATTCAAGCTAATGCACCCAAGTCATATGGATGTATATTTTTTTTATTTTTAAAATCGCAACTTTATAACATATAAAACTCTATAGAACATTAACTCTGTAATTGCATATACGAAATCTGCAAGAATTAAAATATCATATTTAAGCGTCTGTGCTAGCTTAGATAAATACATTTTTAGTTTTAACAAAAAAAAACCTACAATAATATCAAAACGTCTCCATTTACACTGAACATCTATAGTATGTCAACATCAACATATTACAATATGTATGAATTTCCTGTGGAATTTCTACAGGTTCAACTAGTGTATATTATACTTCTTAGTCTGTCTGTTTGTCCGTTTAAGGTTTTCTTGGAAACTACTGAGTCGATCCGGGTGAAATTTTGTATAGACCATTGTTATGATAGTAAGCAGCGAACGAAATATTATAGTATCAGTTCGATGCAGAACCAGTGACTATTTGGGATTAATAAGGATTAGTATTTGTACGGAAAATTGTGGTGTGAATGCAACCACGGAGGCAGGCTGCCAAGGGTAGCATGTGCGAACTCGAAACCCGATCGATAAGGTGACACACATCATCAGGTTCGATCGCGTCTTAATTTGCATATTAATGAGAGAATATAAGGACAGCGATGAAGATGTCGGTATTTGAGTTGAGTTGAGTTCTCGAGAACCGGACTGAACGTGTTAGTGCAGAGAATGTTCGAATGCTGCCAAGAATCCAGTTCACTTTTTTTTCTATTAGAGTATTTAAGTTCGCCGGCTTCTCGAAATCTACTGGAGCGATCGGGTTGAATCTTTGTATGGACATTTGTTATAATAAGTCTTAGCGGGTTTGGTTTGATGGAATTTGTTTAATGCAAGAATAAGAATTAAGAGAAATAAATATTTATTTGTATTTATAGCAAAAATTAGCATAACTTTAACAATATTCAACTATCAACTTGCCATATAGCAATTATTTGAAACTAACGCGCTATAGCTTTTGCTCATGTTAACGGCATACTATTTTTCTCAGTCCGTCTTCGTTTTATATAAGATTAATTACTGCTAAATAAAAAATAAAAATTACCGCACCTTTTTACTTATATTGATCCCAAATGAGACGCAATACAACGAAGAAGTAAGGGGATACTGTGAGTTAAGGGAAGGATTTATAGATATATCTGAAAGCGTGAGTTCTGCACCAAGATGATTGTATGCGTTACATTTAAATTTTGTCATGCTTGTGCAGTGGGATAAACGGAGAGCGGAGGGTAGTCACAGTCTAGCAGATCTAGGTACATAAATGTTTGAGCATAAAAATTTGCTGTATCTGGGAACCTTTCAATTGAGCTGATGTTATTTTGATTCTTTTCGGGTTAGTGTGATTTGCTTACGTTGAACGACCACAAGTTGAATTATTATAATACAAGCACAGGAATGCTAGATTGCACGTATGTGACAGGGGCTTTATATACAGCGTGATACCTATTAGGTTTGCAAAGTATTTCATAATAGTTAGTGCACCCAACTAGTTGTTCCAATAATATATTCTGCAGAACTGAATGGTGAATTGTTACAATGATTTATAAATCTGATATACCAAGGAGAAACTCTCAACAAGAATAAATAAAAGCTAGACAACGATAGACACCTAATTAAACAAAGCCATCTCAGATTATGCACAGGGACAAGCAACAGGTGGAAACAAATATGCCGTGATCTGATGCAAAGACACCTACGAAGGTATTGTGCCCAAGTTATATAAAAATAGATGGTAGCCACGCCTCAAATAGGATATGGCTTCATTGATAGCAAATACACACACACATATAAATATATATGTGTGTATGTGCGTGTATGCATATATATATTCGTATATATATTATTTATTAATAAAATACTGTACAATATTTTGTCTTCTCGTGAATTGCGTATTATACTATTTCTAAAATAATGTATTCAAAAACTGCAATCAATATTATTAGTATACCATCAAAATATGAAACATTAAAAAATTATACATGAAAAAATCATCTATAATTAAAATATTGTTTGCATATTTATTCTTTACAATATTTGTTGGAGAAACTTCCGTTATTGACACAAATTAAACGTATCCTAAATCAGAAAGTATTTCTACTCATGAATAATCAATAAGATTATTTCTAAAATAATATTTTCATGAAAGTTCTTGCAATAATATTTAAAATAGTATGATACAATTTCAAAAGTAAAAATAAAAAAAAACTAATTAAAAAAAACGGCGTGTTTTAGTTGTTTGTCATTTCCAATGACTAAATGTTGTTTGTTTTTCTTTTTAGAATTCTGGAGATCGATCCTCTCCCCCTTAGTACAGACCAATCAGTCAAATGTGCCTCCTGTGAAAGTTGCTTGAATTTGTGATAAACAGAGAAGTATTCAACCATCTCAGCAAATATAAGCTGCTCAGTGACACGCAATATAGTTTCCGTGAACCGAGATCTACAGCCGATGATGTTATATCACATAAGATTAGTGAATCTCGACAGGAGTTTCATTTCTAGATTAATGGTTCTTGCTATATCAAAGGCTTTTGCTAGAGTATGGTATAAAGGTTTATTTCACAAAATAACCAGCTATAGAATAACCGAAGATGTCCACTCAATTATTCTCTCTGATAGGCTTATAAGAGTAGTGTGATGGACAGAAATCAGAAACTCATAGTATTAACACTGGATTCTCTCAAGGTTCCATCCGGGACCCAACTCTTTTCCTAATCTTCATCAATTATCTCCAAATTTACATTTCTAGGTCATTCATAGACATTTATGCAGAGGACACCACAATATGTGGTAACACTTAAAAGGTCAGCAATGACAAAGATCTTTCTGATCCTCTCTTTACTGGTTTTGAGAACGTGGTAAAATTGGAGGAACGTGGCTGGTTTATTTAAATACATCGAAAACCAAACTTCTCTCCTTATATTATTATCGCTTTAACCCTCATCACGCACCAGTAAAAATAAATGGCTCTCATTTTATGGAAGCTCTATGTCTTAACAAGCTTCTGGGATAGACCTACACTACCGATCTGAAATACGCTGCATACATCAAATCTTCCAAGATCGACAGAAAAATGGCTGGATCGCTCTACCACTTCATTAGGCATCTCAAGGCTTATGCAATTCTCTATCTGTATATGACCTAGGTACGCCAAAACAATAGAATACTGTTATCATATCTAGGCAATATCTGCGCGGCGCCCCATATCCATGCTTAATAGTGTTTAAAACCGGCTTCGAAACTTAGTAAGTGATACTGTTGTCTCTTCCATGCAACCTCTTTCCACATGTCTCTGCTCTACTGTTTTATTTTTCATGGCAAGTACTCGACTAAACTATGGTCCCCCTTTTCCAAACTCTCATAAAACACTCAACTGGCTACAACCACTATATACGATTTTACCAACTCTCCCTGTCAAAATCTAAACACCAATTCAAGAAACAAATCTTCATTATCAAATCTGCCCGCCTGTGCAACACTGTTCAGCTTGCCTACATCACGGTTGAATACTTCGAATCAAATTCTACCCAATTTTAACCATTAACAGTTACTACACTTATACCTTCATTTATTGACCCTATCTTCGAGTGGCCTCGAACCTTGCTAAATGTTGACTCTCAAGTAAAAAATGCAAAATTCGGACGAAGATATTAGAGAATCCAGAGTGCTTGAACAAGTGGAAATCGTGAATGTTTCGTGAACACTAGAAGACTGAGTTTTAGTTCATATTGGCCAAACTCTGGCTATCCTTAAGTAGCTTAATAATTATACGTAAATAATAATTATTCCTTTTATTTATTTATTTTTTTTACAAAGGAATAACCACTTATCAAAAGATAGAGGCCACTCGAGGATAAGATTTAAACAGTTTGCAGTGGTCAAAACGACAATATCATAGTAATCGTTAGAAGTGTGAATTTAGTAAATTGGATTACTTAAGAACTTGTTTACATTAGACTTGTAGATGGCCATATTTTAGTCAACTGGAAAGCAGGAAAACGGAAGAGAGATCCACAGTTTTGCAGTTCTTAGAAAGAGGCTTTGTTTATGGAATCTACGTTTTGGTTTAGGCACAGATAAAGAGTTGGGGGGAATTATTGATAGTGATTACAGCCAAATTAGTGTTTCTCGTGAAAGTTTGGCGATATATATTATATATATATATATATATATATATATAGAGAGAGAGAGAGAGAGAGAGACGGGGATAGAGAACAGGATAGATATACAGATTGATTGATATGGTTATATGAATATATATATATATATAATATGATGAGTGATAATAGATAGCGCGTGATAAACGTGTACATAACAGAATGTCTGCTATGCTTTACCAACATCGCTGCCTTTAGTGAAAGTTAATGAAAATTTTGTATAAAACAACAGATATTCATTGAATCAAAATCATTTTACAAAATAAAATTATTATTTTTTCCTCCAAAGTCCATTAAATTGTGAACCTATTTAGCGAGAAATGGACTTTCAATTGATTTTTTACTGATATAATTTCCAAAATGCAATAAAGTTTGATTTAAACGAAAATCAACTTAGTAGAAATGAATTAACAGTTATGAACCCATTCAAAATACAAGCACATTGATTAGGAAAAATCGACGCGAAACAATAGAAATAATTCTATCGGATAGCACGGTCGATTTGTGACATATTAAATCACACATGAATGGCAATTTTCAACTAATCTGGAACCAAATAACATCATCTTCATCTATTCAAGGACTGTCATTCTAATTGCGTACTTAAATACCATATATTTTTTTGTTTAAATCCTTACTTTCTTACTCTATGTTTTTTAAAAATATTTCATTCATATGTATGTGCTAAACAGCAAAATTATATCAAACCAGAATTAATATTTTGCTAATGACTTTCCTCTGAGGAGATGAGCCTACAACGATCATCTATGGATTAAAGAAATTAATTTAAATGTTGTATTCTTTGTTCAAATAATAAAATTTTGTTTTGATAATTTTATTTTCTGAAAGAAATTTAATTAGAAAAACTGTAATTTATATATATATACAAACATACACACACATACACACACACGTATATATATATATATATATATATATATATATATATATATATATATATATATATATTTGAATGATAACTTTTCGATTGCATGAGCGGTCTTTTTTATTTCGGCTGGCAAATTGTATATTAGGGCGCCCAGTAGTTGTTGTTCGGTCATATTCTCCTCAAGCGCTTTTAATCGATACATCCAATCGTCGCCAGGATAGTTCGTGTTGCTGTCATTATTTTCTTTTCTTTATTGAGGCTTGGTGCATTTACAGTTAGTTCTATTTTTTTAATTTGTTGTAAAAGTGGGTGCAGGATTGGTAGGTGCGATTTATTCATTTTTAATTTAGATTTTCTTATTTTATATCTTATTTATTTCTTTATCATGGATTATTGAATACGATTAGTATATTTGTTCCTATATTAAACGAGATTCGGTTAATAAAAGTTTGTAGTTATTTTATTAGTATAGTTCAAGTAATTTTTCTCTTCATGTGCAATTGTAAAGGTATGAAATTTTAGTATTGTTAATTAAGATATTTCTTAACTGACAGAACAGAGGCTGAGGCATAGATAACAGTTCAGGATCTATCAGGTTGGCGACTCTTTTTTGAACCATGCTCAGGAGCGAGAAACTAGCAGCAGATGTACCATCTCAAATGTGACAACGGTACTCTATACATGTGCAAATGGTGCCTTTTTAGAGGTACAGGATACTTTTAGACATAAGTAGCTTTCTAGCACAGTAGAGGGAGACCACCTTCCTCGCAGCGACCTAAGCAATTCTCTCAATGTATCTGTTCTGACTCATGTTCCCTGTGAACCTTACGCTTAGGAGTTTGAAAAAATCACTTGAAGGTAATGTATCTTTAGTCATTGCTATTGGTGGTTATTTCTTAACTGATGAGACAGAGACTGAAGTCTAGATGACAGTTCAGGATCTATCAGGTTGGCGACTCTATTTTGAACCCTGTCCAGGAGTGAAAGCCTAACAGCGGATGTAACATCCCAGATGTGACAAAAATACTCCATACATGGGCGAATGATGGCTTTGTAGAAGTACGGGATACTTTTTTAAGCCAACGAGTTTGAAGGAAGTACTTTCCAATAATATATCTTTAGCCATAGCTATTGGTTGTTGAGAAATTTTCTTGTAATTATTGACGGAAACAAGCTTAGATTTGGAAATAGTTAATGTGCCCATACATTTTTGACTCCATTCAACCACAGAATGGAGGTTTTCCTCTAGTTTTTTCTGCAATTTCCTTAGCTATGTGTTCATTTGTTTTCCACTATATTTTAATTAACAAAATTACTTAAATCAGATGTCCCAGTCGTTGAAATAATATAAATAGTAATTTTTATTATTTTTTACAATATAAAGGATTTTATTTTTAATTTAACAATATAAACGGTTTTATTTTTAATTTAAACAATATAAACGGTTTTATTTTTAATTTAAACAATATAAACGGATTTTATTTTTAACAAATACTGTTCACAGATTCTTTTGATTATACGGGGAAAGATATTACGGTTTTAGCGTCCCAAAGTTTTAAAACGATTATTTCGGTTATATTTCCATTGCGAATTGGAATCGTTTTCAAAAAAAAAAAAAATACAAATGAAATGTTTTTAATGTTAAAACAAAAATACTACTTGATCAATTTACAAAAATATTTAGTATTTTTTACGGCTTAACTTAGCGTAGTTTACCTCCTAAAAAGAAATCAACATATACTTTTTTGGCTAATACGTCTCAACAGGCTTTAATAAATAATATAAAAGAAGACATTTAAAAAGTAATAAGAATTTACATTTTAGAGTGGGGATCACATTTCATATAAAAAATTAACGTGAAATAAGCACCCGCTTCTTGGCAACGTATCGGTAAACGTGACATGTAATCGTAACCATTTTTTCAAGTTTGGTTAAGGTAGGGACAAAATAAGAGTACGGGTGGGAGGGTCATAAGTTCTAAACGTTTTAAAAATACATAGAAACACTTTCACACAGTTGTTTTTTTTTTAGATTTGCCTTGAAAAGGTCTCACCGTTAAATATTACTTAATTAATTATTATTTCCCAATCTGTTTAGGACTGTTAATACACACACACACACACACACACACACACACACACACACACAACTAGAGCGGCCATATACAATGCACACCTCCTCTTTCTATTTCTTTTCTTTTCGTCTTTTTTCAATTTGTGGAACGGATTACACCCCTTTTATATATATATTTTTTTCATTTAATCTAAAGGCAATAATAATACTTTTATCATACAATGTATTGTTTTTGCGCGCATTCAATTGTTGCGCATTTATACATTAACTTTGTATTAATTATGTCTGCTCACTATTTAATAGCTAACTATAAAATATACTGACCTAACGAGTCACGGGTAGGCTAGTAAAGTTATCAAAAACTTTATTTTTTAAGATGAAAAACATATAAATGATCGTCAAATGTACAACGTTTGCAGGTATATGTAGTCTCGACAAATTTTCTTAAAAAGTCTTCTTCGATATTACACATCTTCACTATTATAAAATAAAATTTGTAAAATAAAATTGAGTAATATCGTTTTAAGTCTTTATTATTATTTATTTTGTTCAATTTTTATTCGTGTAACTGTCTTATATATGAAACAAACTAAATTTTATATTCTAACATTGACCCGTATATGTTATGTTTAAACGAACAATTGGGAATAGTCATGGTATACTTTTAGGAGATATGCGTTCCTCTTATTTTCTTAGAATTAAAAAAAATCCAGTTGAACAGTTTTCTATTACAAGGTGACTATTACAGATGTAAGAGGTATTTTCACTCTCATAAAATATCTACTTTCACTGCTACTCATTTCACTCGGCCTGCTCTTAAACATGGTCCTTATTTTCATTTGGCACCGCTTATACTTTATAGTTTTTGTTCTTGCTTTTCTCTATTAACTACACTACCTTGAGAACCTAAAAATCAGACACTCCGCTCATCAACAACTGTGTTTCCGGCGCTTTTCGTATGTTTATTCCAAATATTTCTTTACACATTCACTTTGGTGTAATAAAAAAAGATCAGTTTTACATTCAGAAAACGCAGGTGTTCTTTTAGCAATAATAACCACTAAAATCCATTTAACAAATCGGTATTTCTAATGTAGTTTTCATATCACATTAGTCACAGCATTCTAACAAAATACTTTATTCTAAGCAACCCTCATGTTTTAATACTAGTCAGTATATGTTACTTACATGCAAATATATGCCGACAAATATTTATCCACAATTTTTTTCAGGTCTATATTTTTATTTCAATTTCGTCATTCATCGGTGGTCACACAAGAACCCAGTGGAACAAATACTCTTGAATATCAGATCGTCGAAATAACATTTGTAAATATTTTCTAAATAGTTCTTACTCGGTTTTATTCCAGTGTTATAGTGCCATTAATCTTATTTTCTATGTGTTTTTTCTTTAGACATGGAATTCAGCATAATCAAACTTTTATTCCCTCAGAGAGTACCTATTATATTTAACGTCCAAGCGTGCGTACAACTTGTTTATTAATATACCAGCGGATAATAATGCAACAAAAATTAAGAAAATATTCAGAAGATAGTGAAGAATAATCAGTAAATGGTGAATAAGAAGAACGGAAATAAAAAGAAGAAGAGACTACTACGCTGACGAAATAAATGAAAGGGCTTCAAAAAAACAATAAAAAGCAATTGGCTTTCGGACAGCTACAATCAAATTCGATATTTATTTATCGACGTTAAAAAAAGTCTAAAAGACAGATTAAATGAAAAATGAACAGTTGCGTCGTGTATATTTAAAACAAATGAATTAATGTGCATATATAGGGCGTGGTTACCCCGCTAGAAACCTCTGTCGTTATTTGTGATAATCGAAGGAGTCTATAAAGTTTTAAAATGTCATTCCAAAATTGTTTGAAAACGAAAACCGAGAATCCACGATACGACTCTGAGCAGCCAATATAAGTATCAGTGTAACCGCGAGGGGGAAAAACTGAACACGGAGGGAGGATGTGTCATGCTACCATTTCTAGATGATACGTAGCTGAGA
The DNA here is from genome assembly GCF_053919585.1 of Euprymna scolopes. Lineage (NCBI taxonomy): Eukaryota > Metazoa > Mollusca > Cephalopoda > Sepiida > Sepiolidae > Euprymna > Euprymna scolopes. The sequence goes on along the minus strand of NC_136491.1, from coordinate 74,969,644 downwards.
CAGTGGCTCTTGCCGGAACAAAAAGAAGTGTTCTATGTAAGCGAACGATAGTAGTCTTCCTATTATGTTATTATGTGTCGTTTTGTTTTGCAAAGCTAAAACGTATTTTCTGGAGAAAAATACTTGTTTCTAATTTATATATATATATATATATATATATATATATATATATATATATATATATGTGTGTGTGTGTGTGTGTGTGTGAGTGTGTGTATGTGTGTTTGTGTGGGTGTATAATAGAAGATATACGAAGATCGTTCTAATAGTAATACCTCCTATTTTTTTAACTTAAAATCTAAAACATTGACAGGCTGCCAAAACGGGAGTGACAGCATTACCAAAAGCGATCCAGATTTGTTTTTAGACATAGTCATTGCCAGTCTCAATGTACGTGCCCATACTCTTTTGATATCTCAGTCGTAAAAGTCCGGAGTGCGTTTTGTCACTTACATCTCTGTTGTCATTCTCAAATCAACGGACCCTTCTGCCAACTTTGCTGACATCAACTGCATCGTCTTCGTGAGCCATACACTTTTCTCCATGAATGAATTCAATGACACATCTATTTCTGACGTATATCGATAGTAGTTTTTTTTTTTTTTGAGTTTCAGACTCTCAATATCTACAAAAAGATCATGAAAATGAATATGTAAGTTTAAAAAGGAAATTATTTATGAATTTATTTATTGTCATCCTCATCTTTCCAACAATTTCTCTAGCCTTCGTCAGATGGAAACCTCGACGGGATAAAATCTTCACAGGCTTACTTGGCCAAAACGAGGTGAGATGACAACAACTATGGATGGCAGTAATTGCTGAGAATGTAGAAGGATAGTTGGTCGAAACGTCGTGAAACAACAACTAAGAATGATGAGGATAATCGTCCGCAATAAATAAATTAATATATACTCAACCGCATTCTAATAGTTTCCCGTGCTTAATTAGATATACTTTCGTCACTGCAGATGACAAAATGAAGAAACTGATTATTTCTTGAGTTTTATGTTTCAACCTATAAGAAAACGTCTGTAGTAGATTCTTTTCTGATTCTTTAGTCATCTTTGATCGCAGAATTTTGTTTAGTTGACACTGCAAAGGTCTTAAATGGGTTATAAGCCACAGAGCGCGTACACTAATAGATTTATGCTTCCATCCTATTAAGTCGAAACATTTCTCTATCATATCATGGTACTTAATATATCGGCATATATATAATTGGACAATGCTATACAACACACAACATGCTCTCCTTTATCAACTTAAAGCAATACAAAGACGATGTATGCAAGGGGTTTACATAAGAGTGAGTGCCTTTAATGTATATAAAGGTAAGTATCCCAACGAATGTATATCCACCCAGTTTTCCTGTCAAGAGGTTGCTTTCTAATTAATCGCAGGAAATAATTTACTAAAAACATGTTGGAAATAAAATTTAGCAATGCGATTAATATAAGTTCATTTTAACGTCTACGACACATGTGTTAGTGTAAGTGATTCTCGTTTGTCTTTAAAGCTGATTATTAACGGTTGCTTCACTGAGGATTTTAGCACTGTTATTATATTCACCAACATTTATGTTAAAATTTGACGTTTATTGAGATTGACTCATCTTTGATAAAACCCTGTGGACCTCACTAATTCGTAGTTATTTGTAATATACTTTTGAAGTCACCCACGTCTCACTAAGTATCTGTCTATCAGTCTCAGCATGTCACACTCGGTGTAGCTTCATATACTTTTATTTCATACCGACTGTATCACGGGACTAGATTCACTCGCTGTTTCTTTAGTTCTGTGTGAATAGTAAATCGTATTCCACGTGGTCGCTTTTCACCCTACAACCTACCTCTTCAGAAGACCATATATCTAACTCCCGCCTTTAGTTGGTATCCGAATCAATCATACATATTTCCACAGCTGTAACAATGACGTTTGATATTGAGCACGTTGACGATATTATGCTTTAACGGGACCAGTTATTTATATGTTATAGTTCAAGTCTACTACAAAATGTTTTTCCTCATTGCAACCGAGAAGTTTCCCATTCTAAGTTATTTTTTTCTAATACAAAGTTTTTTCCTGATAATATAAACATGCAGTAACTTCAGATTGTTAATCTCTATATCTATAAAATTGAGATTGTGTGTAAGGACACTTCTCAACCTATATACTCAACGAATCTTTGAGTCTACTGACTTGAAATGTGATATATAGGGTATTCAGACAACTGTTTAATCGGTATTCACTCGGGTAAATGTCTGCTGAAGGTTTAAAATTTAGATTTGGTACTTGGACTAATCGTATTTGTATCTGTAAACTGTTTCATGAGGTTTGAAAACACTATTTAATAGTCATGGCAAGCTGGTCTGATAGTTATCACACTTGAATAGCTGTCTTTAGGTTTTGGTTTGGATCTCAACTCGAGTATTTTTCAATTAAAACAAGTGAGCTGTTTAGAATAAAATGCTCGCATGCACATTTTTTCAGTTTTTTCGTTCTGTTTACATATTTTTTTAAACGAAATTTAACGTTACTTTTAATTACTTTTAATGCTGGGCAACGCCGGGTACATCTTTTAGTTAGTTTATAATTTTTAAAGGGACTAGTTTATGTTGTATGTAGTAGATTCTTTTCTGATTCTTTGGTCATGTTTAAGAATTTTGTTCAGTAAACAGTGCAAAGCTCTTAGATAGGTTATAAGTCACAGAGCGCGTACACTAACATATTTATGCCTCATTTCTATTAAGTCTACAAATTTCCCTATCATTCATGGTACTTTATATATCGGTGCATATAGTTCTGGTAATGCTGTAACAACACGCACAACATGCTCTCCTTTATCAAAATTGTATTATTAATTAAAACTTAAAGCAATACAAAGACGATGTATACAAAGGGTTTACATAAGAGTAAGTGCCTTTGATGCAGAAAAAGGTAAGTATCCCAACGAATGTACGTCCACACAGGCATTTTTACTTCACCCTGCATGTTGACAAATTAACGCGTTGATACTTTAAAAAACGATTACTTTTCGTGCTCCCATCATATAAAGATGAAGATAAATGTGTTTAGTAGAGGTTATGATCATTCAAGAGTATTGCATTGTTTTTTTTTCAAGTTTTATCTAAAGAATTTTACAAACGATCTATATTGTACTAACTATATGCGATCTGCCATACTTACTAAAAGAGGTAATTTAAAAGAAACTAATTATTTTCCATAATTATAATATATGTATATTAAATATGAAACATTAAAGGAGTATAGTGAACTTATCTTAAAGAGTTGGTTGCTATGTAGACTTTTACATAAATATTATTTTAATAATATAAAAATCAGTTAATGACATTTCATCCGCATTTCAAGCATTGTTTGGAGTTATGCTATATATACGTATATATATATATATATATATATATATACATATATGCATGTATATATGTGTATGTACATATATAACAAGAGGTATATGTGGTAAAAACAAGGATAAATAGTGCTCAATACGTTAGTAGACCCAAATGTTTTTTTTTTAAATATTAATACCACAAGTCGTTTATTTATTGCATTTAATAACTGACAGTAAATAAACTAAATAAATACAATATAAAATAAGAAAATCACAATAAAAAATAAAAATAATTCGCCCCTGCCTATTCTGCACCCAACTTTATAACCAATATAAAGACACCAAACCTTAATAAACAAAATGACAACAACAATCGTTTTAGTCTATATTGCGCATAAGTTTAATTGTTAAAGTATATTGCTAAATTTGTTAAATTTGTTACTGCTGTTACTTGTTCTTGCTTTTTTCCTGTCAAGTTTATACTTCTTACCGACTTTTTGTATTGCAAGTCGATTAATTTTACCCCGCCTGATGGCGGTCGCAAACAGTCAGCTTTGTGAGGGAGGCAAGTGCGAGCATTGTAAACCACCGTCTGTAATGATAAACTCGAAGAATTTCTTCAAAAAGCTCGAGAATGTACTGAATTCGTAACGGATAGAGACATTATTATCTCGCCGCTAAGACTGCAGGATTTTGAGAAAAGAATTATTCTTTTCTTTTTCGTCGACAGAAAAAGTAATTAGACATTCAAAAGAACAAGTATCCAAGTTAATCTCGTAACTACAACATTTGGACATGGACGAATTACAAAATGCCGCGGTTATAACACATGGAAAAAGTGAGGAGGAATGTAAAGAACTATAAAAAAAAAACTAATCATTACGAAAGACTTTGTACTTACATGGGACTCCGAAAAACAATAGTATCAGTATTTGAAATACCTGGTATTGCACTGGGTGAGTGCATCGCCGTTTTTATTTTTATTAAACTATGGTAATATCATAGAAATGGACGTCGACAATTATAATGGAGTATGGAGCTTCGAAATACTACTAAATAATAAGGCATTCAACAAAAAAATACCATTACATTAAAGCTGGGAGCGAAAATCCTCCAGTTATTGTTGAGGGCGACGTCCAGCTTGTGGATCCGTGAGGATATGGATCACTTAAATTTCACGTGTCTGAAAAGAAACCCTGTCTAATCCCACAAAATCGTGTGTTAGAACATTTAACTCCTAAAACTGGAATACAATTCCTAATAGTGAAGATACCCCGAATAGCTCCCCATCAAAAGCTCCCCAAAAGTACAGACGAGTACAAACAAGCATGTAACAGCACTTGTAAGTCCCCTCCAAAAAGGATGATTGGAAAATAGTAAGCGAGAAAAAACTGGCTCCCCAAAAATCTTACGGGAAAATGCTCACCAAAGAGGAGAAAATCAAATTAGATCGCGAAAAGACCTGGTGGGGGACAAAAATATAAAAACTTGGTTAAATTAAAGAATAAGTTCGACGAACAACGAAAAATTAAAGAAAAAATATGAACCCATACCTTCAATATCAATTACGCCCTCCTCTCCAGTTAAACAAAGAAACTCCACATCAAAAGCTGTCCCTCTCTCAGTTACTGCTTCCCTACAAAAGAGGGAGTATAAATTGATCCTCATGATCCGGACACCAAAAATTAAGACCTCTTCCCCAAGAACTTCCCGGTAAAGTCCGTTCCTCGTCCCATACCCCAGAAAGACAACCAGTCTAGCCCTAAAATTCAACCCCTTTCTCCCAGACCTTCCCGATTCTCCACTCCTATTAATACACCTCTGAATGCACCACCACGCTCTCCAATGAAAACAGACATGTCTCCACCTCCCTCACTTATGCCTCCCTCAACCCCTTCTGAAAAACGCCATAGAAGCCCTTCACTAGAGAGGGAGGCTCGAAATAGCGCCCCGCCTTTTACAACGGGAAAGATGTATGCAAACTTAATCCAGAGACTGAAAATATGATGACATCTCATTACAAAAATATTATAGGAATCTAAATGCACTTAAAACAATTAGCAAATGAGAGGTCAACAACGCTGAAAACTTCCCTAAAGCACAAAGACTCTTGACTGTGGTCACATCGAGGGAAGGGGCAACAGGACTATAGAATACGATGGAGGCGACTAATACTGCTTTTGAAATAACGCATCTTCTTGCATTCTTTAACGACAAATAACTATCCGATCTTAAAAAGTCTGGTGCTATGGAGACAGCCGTCGGTGTCTTGGCAACGTCAATGTTCTTCCAGGATTCTTAACCCTAAGTTATCACAATGGCCTTGAGATTAGCGAGTTTAAATACCCGGGACATGAGAGACGCCTCTCGTAAACTTCGATTTGCACGCGACCTTCAACGCCTCGGAGTGGATGTATGTTGTTTGCAGGACACCCACTTTATTCTTAGTGATTATCAAAGTGTATTTCTTCGAGACTTTCAGCTCTATTCAGCACATTTCGATGCCCGCACAAGGTGGCACTTGGCTAGCTAAACGCACTTTAATGCGTCGTTTGTCCCAGTATTTGCAGATCCGGAAGGGAGGCTTTTCGTCGTGGGTGTTAGCGTAAAGGATATGGTTTTTCGACTTATCGGGGTTTATGCGCCCAATAACCCCACCGAGCTGGATTTATTTTTACAGCGGATCGAGCCCTTTATGACTTCGCATCATCGGATAGTTTTAGCTGGAGACGGGAATGCGGTCCTGGATCTCGATTTAGATCGCGGGGGTAAATACTTAAGGGCTACTAACAAGAACTGGGATATTAAAGCATTTCGAGATTTTATCGGTAAGTTTGATCTTGTCGATAAATTTCGGAATGAAAAACCCGGGGATGTAGTATGGACTTAGACAGGTAGACGCGGCTTCAATTTGGTGCAACTCTCGAGTTACATAAACGATTTCTTAGAAGAGTCGAGCTAGGGTGTTTAGATTGTCCAAGTTTCACCAATATTGTTTACTCGGATCACAGGCTCGTCCGGGTTCGAATAAACGTAGATAGTGCTAAATCTAGGATGGCTGGCTACTTGAAAGTTCAACATGTCGTTATTCGACTTAAAGGACTTCCTAGAACATCTATTACTAACCATATAGATGGAACTGTCGGGGGCTATAATTGGGAATAAGCGGTGGGTCACCTGTAAAAAGTTGTTATTAGGTCCTTTACTGCCGATTATAGTCGCCGACTCAATCATAATTCTAGAGCAGCGAAAGTGACACAAGAAGCTAGATTAGAAAGGGCGATGGAAGACGGGGGTAGAAATAGTTATACTGTAGTTAAGGCTGAACTGGACTCCCTGGATAACAGGGAGGACCATGGATATGTAGTTAGGGCTAGGATAAAAAGCGACATATCGCTAGTGTTACATTGCCGGACGGACGAACCGTGACTACAAACGACGAGATCTAGGGGGGGTATTCGATCTCATTTGCAGGACCTCTTCATCTGACAACTGCGCAGTTTGACACCTATTAGCCGGCTTTGCTCGTTTTGAGGCGACCGAAGCGGCTAGGCGTGAAAGATGTATGGAATAAGCGGAAGTCCTGGAGGCCCTGAAACAGGTCGGGCTGGACAAAACTCCTGCAATTAATGGTCTCCTCTACGAATTATATTTGAAGATGTCGCCCATTTTTGTCCCTTTGCTGGCTGTACTTTTAAACTCCTGGTTTAGGAACGGGTCTATACCTCACTATTTTACCAGGGGTGGTAGGTCATTAAATTGCTGCGCAAAGATAAAAATAGTGGGGATGGGATATGTAATTCCCGGTCCTTAACGATGTTAAATAAAGAGTTAAAGATTTTGGTAAAAATCTTAGCACACCGTCTGCAACTTGGGTTGCATCGGCTGATAAGTCCCGAACAGACTTGTTCTGTAAAGGGCCGGACGATTTAAAATAATTTGCACAAGATACGCTTGATCACAGAAAAAGTCGACACAGAAGCCGCGCTGATCAATTTAGATCAGTCCAAAGCGTTTGATAGGGTTGACTATTGTTACCTCAAGGCTGTTCTTTCCTCGGTTGGATTCAGTCCCAAGTTTCGCTCCTAGATTGGCCTCTTGTATACAAACCCCGGTACTATGGTGGAGGTAATGGTGTAAGAGACCCTTCAATTTGTCCAGGGATATTCGTCAGGTTGTCCGATTTTACTAATGCATTGCGCGCTTGCTGAGGCTAGAGTCTTCGACACAGAAATAAGTATGTACAGGTGACAGGGGCAAAAATCAACTGCGATAAGTCTGTTGGCTTACGCATTAGGGCCTGGAGGGGTATGCTCCTTCAGGGGCCTTTTGACTGAACTGATGAGCTTTGCAAGATATTCAGCGTCTGGTTTAGCACTGACCTCCAGTTGGAGAAAAACTGGTTAGAAGTATTTGAAGGGGTCGATGTCACGTCCCATATGTGGTCCTTGAGAAAACTTACATTGAAGGATCAAGCGTATATGTGTAATTCACGCATTTATGTCCTTATCCTATACCATCTATCATTACGTCCATTCCCGGAGGCCTAACTACTTGATCGGGTACGTGCTCTTTTCGCGTTCTTATAGCGCGGAAAGAAAGCCATGTTTCGCCGGGAGGTTTGTTACTTGCATCCGTCTGAAGGCGGTCTATGTTTGCCTAGTGTGAAGATTCGAAAACACACGTTTAGGTTAACATATTTACACCGACTGTGTACACCATGTGACGTAATCACTAGCTTCTGGAAGGAAGACACTAAGAAAGCCTTTCCGACTTTGAAAAGTGTGCACTCGACTGATGGGAGAGGCACACAGGTTGCCCCCAAACGAGTTCTGCTTTTATGGCGAATGTTGACGGTCCTTGAAGATCCTTCTACGGGTGAAAGAAAGCCTCTCTGACGCCCTGCTTTTGTCTCGTAAGGCACTATATCGGTTTCTAGTGAGGGGATATTCGAGATGAAAAAAATAAGAGGTTTCATTTTACGAACGAGAGGCGTCATTCGATATGGCCTTAGGCTCCTGGGATGAGCAGCTCCGATAATTACGAGGCATCACTCACCAGGCTGGTAATTCGAAATGCCCTCTCGGTTGGCAAAAAAATTATGCAGCGGGATTTACAGAGTTGTGTCCGATGCCAAGACTGGGAGGAAGATCTCGATCAACTTTTGTTCCACTGCGCTATCGTTCGATCGTTGTGTGAGTTAGTTGAAGGGGTCACGGTTCGTATGCAAGACGGAAGGTTTTTATATACTGGATACGGTTTCCCCGCATGCATCAACCATGAAGAAAGCAGACCGCTATGGTGCTAGCAGTCATGATAGGCGTGATTTGATCGAGACGACAGAAGGAGATTCACGGAGATCAGGCCTTTATTACTCCCCAACTGGTCCTCATTTTCAAACACCGCTTGAAAATGCGTATGCAGTCAGAGAAGTTGAAACACTTTTCGGCAAATTTCGACGAAAGATGGGTAAGAGTTTCACGATTGTGCAGATGGAATGAAGCTAATCTCGAGTTCTTTTTTTATATAAATTAGGCGGAGAATTTTGAGTGTTTTGAACGAATAGCGACAATATATCGGACCATTTCGGATAGAATATGTTAATGTTAGGTATTTTTCCTAAGTTTAACTTAGCTAGAGTGTGCATGTCGTCATAAGGCCCCTCACTTTTTAGTTTTGTCCCCCCTCCCGTTTTTGCCCCCTATTTTGCGTTCGATAACTTCCATACCCGACCCCTGTTTTGTCAGCGATGTAGACCCAATTTCGTGGTATTAAAATGAAGTCGGTTTCGTGGGGACCTGCATCTTTTTAAACCGACAAAACTACTTATCTGCTATAATTAGTAGGGGGGGGGGGTTATTTCACTAACAACCAATTATTCATTGTAAATATGTTATATATATATTGTACATAAAAATTTTAGTCCCAACTCCCCCCATCATGTATATATATATATATATATATATATATATATATATATATATATATATATATATATATTAAATTTCGAGTTTAATTAGGATTTTCATGGAGTGAATCTGGTATTAAGCTGAAAGAGTCTAGTAAAGTTTATAATATGTTAGCTAGGTACGTATTAACCCTCATCTATCTCTTCGACCTCGTGCCACACTTTATGTTAAAATGTATTTTTTCATAAATAAATATTGACAACAATAAATAAATATTGACGATCTGATGCACCTATTGAAAGCACCTGAGAAGAACATAGCCGAACAGCAATTACTGGGCTCCATGATATGCAACATGCCAGCCGAAATAAAAAGACTGCTCGGCGAATTGAAAAGATATCCAACAAAATCGGGAAAAAGAACTCGGTCGTGTTCAACCAGACGTACTTTTATATATATATATATATATATATATATATATATATATATAGCCTTTGAGATTTGAAAAAAAAATCACTCGACCGCCGGTAGAGTGTGAGGGAAAATTTACTCGCCTCAAAATATTTTTACTCGTCCGACTTTATGTCTTTGTTTTAGTAAATAATAGTAAATAATTTTACAACAATTCAATTATATTTTTCTTCTTTATTCTTAATAAAAATATCAACACACTATTCTTCCGATACCCAAATTATGTCGTAAAAATTCATACAAAAATTAAAATATCTAGCCTAAACCGTGGGTGTTGAAAAAAAAAGTGTTAAAAAATCTCCGAGTATTCACGATTGTGAACTGACATCTGGTACGAGATCTCCGTGGCCCGAAATCTCCGATATGTAAAAAAAAAAATACCGTTTAGCTAAAATGAACTAGATTTCTTAGAAAATCGGCATGGTTTAATATCTTTTTAAAATTTAAACGTTCAATTTTTCTTTGTAATTTATGGAAAAAAACTTTGATATAGAACAGAAATTGGTCTCTTTTGTTTCTATTAAAACAAAGAATTCTCCTCGAAACAACATTCTAAAATTTAGAATTTTAATTTTTAAAATTGGGTATCGATGATTTTTTGAATGTTGCGAAAAAAAGAGGATGCAAATATCTGAATTTATATAACTGAGAAAAATATGATGACTTACTTGTTGTATAATTTTTTTTTCGGTGCGTGCTTGACGGAACGAGGCGTTTTTTCCTTTTTCCAATGTTCGTCTTTAATTTTGTAAGCATGAAGTGTATGTAGTTGTAGCGTCGAAGAATTTTT
>NC_136491.1:74904125-74956625 GCF_053919585.1 Euprymna scolopes | reverse complement strand
CCGTTCTGTCAAATCAGACATATCCATTCCTGTGTCTTGATACATCTTCTATCATTATATGTAATCAGTTTTTTAAAATAGTCAATCATATAGGAGCCTATTCGTGACCACACCCCCCAGCCCCCCCCCACATTCAGCTTTATATATATATATATATATATATATATATATATATATATATATATATATATATATACATTCGAATATATATATGAACAATAAATATCCGATATACATATTTAAGGAAGTTTGGTATTCATTGAAAATATTTTCAAAGTTGACTTATTTACATTAGATCTACACGTTTAGTTAAACTTTGAAAAAACGCAATAAACATAAAATGGACTTAAACATAAGAATTCTATCAATGCACATTTCTCTAATAAATTTTAGCATCATAATTACTTAAATTTTAAAGAGGTACCATTCTACTTTTACACTATAAGATCACCCCAATAGGTTGAAATAAATCGAGCTAAATTCAGAGAAATGCTGATCATCAATGCTCTTCGAAGTGCTATTATATAATGTTGAGTCGCTCTTCATAAATGTACACAAATGTTATTTGAAATATCACTTATGAAATAAAGGAAAAGCTTTTGTCTATACTGTATTTTTTAGGCAAGTCGTGATGATATTTTTGTCACACTTTTGCCTGTCAACATATAATTTGATAGGTTAGGGCATATTTCTAACTTTTCGGTAATGGTGATGCATTTCTGTTGATAAATATGAAATTGTAAATATGTTGTGCGTACGACACAATTACGTTGACACACCGGTTAAAAAAAGATCACCGAAGTTAAGCAACATGTAATGTGGTCAATATCAGATGAGTTAGCTTTCGGGAAGGCTAGGCGCTATTTGTATATTCTGGGAAGGTTTTATGTGGGGCTTGCACCCTTACTCCGAAAAAAGAACTCCTCGCTACAAAAGGATCTACAAATTTATGGATGGCTTATGCTCCCTCAGGCTATGGATGGAAACATTTTGAATGTGTAAATTATAAATATGTACAAATGTAACCTCCTTCATGTTTGTGATATGTATTATTTAGTTGCATTTTGACTTTGGAATTTTGCTTTGTATATACCGTTTTTCTTTATATGGTATCGTTATACTTGACGTATTTTTGATTGTACAATTGTATGTTGATCTGTCATTTAATTGATGTTTGGGTGGTAATGCTTGCGATTATTTGTATTATTCTTTCGATACAGGAGTGCCTTATTTAAAAATAAAATATTTTCTCAAATACTGTGGATAGTTTGTCTGTTTTAAGAAAGTTTGCTATAAATTCCATTAGGAATGTCAAATAGGGGTATTTTTATGAGATTATATTTACCTTTCTTTTAATAGTCTTTTTTAGTTTTTTGCACGAGATATTGCTTTTAAACACTTCATTTCAATGCTTTTTGCTAGATTGTTGTCTTCTATTACAATACTTAAATAAAGATAATTCTCACAATGACTGGAGATGATCGAGGTTAGCGTTTATCAGGTGGAACGGTTAATTGATGAGTTTTTATATCATGATATTATTCATTTCCTTAATGTATTGTGTATGGGAGATTTATACGCTGTTTTGTGTATTTTGTATCTATTTAAAATACTATTTAATTATCGAATCCATATTCTCCATTGAAATGCTGCTGCTTCCTTCACCCGATCTGAATTACAATTGATAATAAATTATTTTTGGACGGTGTTTCGTCTACTGCAGTTAATTACTTTTACAGATTGTGTCGCTATTTCTAGGCGATTATCCGATCACTTTTCTTTTATAGATGAAAACAGTTTTTAATATCAAATTATTAGCAGGTGCTTCAGCCCTTGTTATTGCCAACTGCAAACATGCATGTTAACGACAGTCTTAGGGTCTTGTGATCTAAATAAAAAGTAACAGTACTTCGTTTTTCTGATGCCGCAATTGACACCAACTCTTTACTTCTATGTGTATGATCAGCTGCCAAACACTAGAACTATTTTTTTAAATTCTCCCTTTCAAATGTAGCCACTCTCCTCATACAAAATTTATCTCTTGTTATATTTTAAAGTATACGATAAAAATAATTTCATATCACTGAATACATTATTTAGATCGGCACTTTTCTCTAAACCCTTTCATACACAGCTAGACAGTAGCCTATCGAATATTGCCAGACACAACTAACCCTTAATACACGTCCAGACATAACTAGCCCTCCTTACACGGCTAGATATAATTAGCTATTGATACACGGCTTGAAGTTCTCGTAGTTGGGTATCATAATTGCGTTGACTTCCAAAACACGCAAAAAATTAAATGAAAATGTCACTTTCCAATCGTAATTAACAATTCTCCATAATTTGACATCTTCAATTCTAAATAAGCCCAACTCTTGAATTCTATAAACAATTCTTGTAAATAAACGGGACGTTAACTCAGTTGTTTCTTTTTGTTTCTTGATGGACACTCCAAGTTGTCGGACCTAGTCGTATAAAGGTTACTTTAACGCCAGTATAGCTTGTAATCTAAATTTTACAGAATTTCTTTTCACTGACATTATAATTCGCACCAACTCCTAATTTGAGATGTATACTCGAATCACAATCTTCCAAGGTTTGATCTTCATAACGCAGCAACTGCCCTCACGTGAAATTTAATTCAACTTTATATATTTAAATCAGATGATCTTGTATTGATTTTATCTTAAAGTTTTTGATGCTAGAGAAATATCGTCTAATGGTTGCTGACGTTCCTTCATTGCTTTTTTCTAGTGTGTTTTTTTCTCGCTTGTTGTATGATCTTTTGTATGGAACCGTTTTGTGTTTATAGCGTAAACATTTTTGCAATATTAAATTGTATTCCAAACTTAAATACCTGGTAATAATTATTAAGATCGGCACTTATCTCTAAACCCTTTCATACACAGCTAGACAGTAGCCTATCGAATATTGCCAGACACAACTAACCCTTAATACACGTCCAGACATAACTAGCCCTCCTTACACAACTAGATATAATTAGCTATTGATACACAGCTTGAAGTACTCGTAGTTGGATATCATAATTGCGTTTACTTCTTAAACACAAAAAAATAAATGAAAATGTCACTTTCCAATCGTGTTATTACAGTCTAAAATTTCACTTTCCAATACGTTTTATTACCGTCTAAAATGATGCCACACGTGTCGACCTTTGTTGCAATATATTTTTGCCGAGTTTATTTTTCTGCAAATACTTTTGCAAGAGATTTTTGAATTATTAAACATTAATCCAATTGTTTTATAATGAAATATTTTAAGAGTTTTGTTTTAAAAATATTTAAAACAAATTAGTTAATTAGAAATAAATAGAATTCAAATATATTAAATTTAGTATACAGATCAGGGAATTGCAATTCATCTCTGTGAGCACTTCGACCGGAAAACATTTTTGCAATATTAAGTTTTATTCCAAGCTAAAGTACCTGGTTATAATTATAATTTTATGTTTATAATTTTCAGTTCTATTTGTGTGATTACTCTTATGTTATATATTATTGTGTTAAAATGTCAAAATAAATAAAATGTAATTTTTTTTCAATATTTTATTTTGAGTTTTTATTTGATTATACATTTGTAATTTATTCATTTTTTAATAATGACCTAATTTGTTGATAATTTTTTTAGATTATAAAGATCAATAGAAAAATATCCATTTATAGAAATATTTAATTTAATTACTTTGATAAATTTTACTAAAATCTATAACCAAAATAGGAAGATAAACACTTAAACAATGGACGCATTTATTAGATTCTGAAATAATAGAAAATAAAGGATTTTATGCATTTTTAATGTGTATGAACTACGATTTTCAATAATTGCAGCGATAATGAAAAATAAATTCCAAACCGAATACGAACGTTTAACACGGTAATAACCGTGTCAGATATGCTAAAAACACTTGGAAATTTAATAAAGATATCAATCATTAAATGTTAACATTTACAAAATTAAATAAGATGGATAGAAAATAATTTAGTTTATGTTTTAAATGAAGCTGAACATTTAATTTCAATTTTAATATATTGTCAGATGTGCAGACAGAAATGATGATATTAACAGAAATAATGATTTGCAAATTGTATATTACACATGCTTCATCGTTTGTGTTATCTTTCCATTCCTATAGACGTCGACTATAAGTGACATACCTTGTCTCTAATATAACGTAGATTTTTATTCAATGATTTTCAAAGACACGATGAATAAAATTGCCACACCCTCTTTTTAAGAAGAAAGCAGCTTTCCATAATTTAACTGGTTTTCTTGCTAAAATCTCTTTTAGTCAAGAAATAAAAGTATTAATATATTGCCACTGTTTAATATTATTTGCTTGCCTGTTGTATGTTTTAGGTGTATATATTGATTCAGAAATTACAGTGCAATTATAAATTAACAGTTACTTTACATTTACTATATTAATCATAGGACAAAATATTTCTACCTGCATAGTATGAGATTAAGAAATCAAAGTGCTATCTTTTTGCTCTGGCTCTACGTGGCTGTCACAGTTCTATTATTGCACGTTAAATACTTTCAGATAAGTAAATCAACTGTTTCTTTTTACTCTCTGTCGTTAAAACATTTTTCTCTTATCCAATGTGTTTGTTATTCAGACAAGATTCTGAAAGACGTGTAGTATATAAATTCTTCATCTACTTATTTAGAAGCGTCAGATAGGACAAAGTGGCAAGTCGCTATTCACGACCGGGACCGTCAATAAGAAAGTAACAGGAAAGCTGCTCTATAGAAGTGCATGCAAGAGAGAAATCACAAAGTTTTATGCTTCATGCATTTAATACTATTCCTGTCCCCACTGAAGAAAAACTCTCCAAGCACTGATTAAACTTATCTTATCTTCACTCGCACCGATGATGACCCACATCACTGCCATGATTTTTTCTTCACTCCAACGAACAAACAAAGAGAAATTTCGTATTACAATTTGACTGATTTTCTGTTTAAAAATTCTCTTTTTTTCGAAAGTTAAAAAAGACTCGTATCTTATCGATATTATTTATCCAAAGTATGCTTTACATGTGTATATTTCTGGTTCCAAATTTATCAGATAAATCGCCTTAATAAATTAAAAGTTTCCTCAGCAACTTGGCATGGTGCTAAGAGAGACGTACATCAGTTTTATGGCATTAATAAACCAAGGTCCTATAATTTTTTTTTAAATCAGAAATGAAAAGCAATCACTCAGTTTGGTCCTCTGGTCCTCTGTCCTTTAAATGAATTTAATCTTTTAGCATTTAAACTAGTTTAATTTGTTTCCGCCTTTATATATATATATATATATATATATATATATATATATATATATATATATATATATATATATATATATATATATATATGCGAAAGTTAAAGGAAGGGAATAAAAGAAATTCTTTAAGACGTGAGTTATTGGGATAACAAAAAGCTTAATAAATTGTTTTAGAACTTATATAGAAGTTAATAAACAGACAAAATTAAGTTATTCTGTTTTTTTAACAAGGTTATGCATGAGTTAGGGCTATTATTGTTATAAAACCCCTAAATGATGTATACCTTTATTAAATAAATGGATAAATTCATATATATATTTTTATACTTTCATTGGTTTTCTTTATATATATATATATATATATATATATATTGTTTTCTTTTTCAAATTAAATATGTTTTAACTCTTTTTCGAAGTGTTATTTAACATGTTTTATTAACTACTTGCTATCTCTCTCTTTCTCTCTCTCTCTCTCTCTATATATATATATATATATATATATATATATATATATATATGAAGATTAGCAAAAATCCGAGCTGCAGTTCATCAGTTGTCATTTTTAACCTTTGCTTAAAATTATGCCGATTATTATCTGAACGATTAGCAAATGGCAGTTTTTTACATGAAGAGTAAATAGATTTTAATAATCATCATGTGTGATAGCATAAAAGCATAAGATTGGAGTTTCCTATTATTTCAATATGATCGTTATAATGTTAGAATAGAATAATATACTTACTTTTAGCGGCTCTGTATTTGAGCGTAAAGGTTTATAGAAACGTGATACAAACGTTTAAAAATGCGTTTTCTGATGAAATTCTAGCTTTTTATGCATCGAATCGGGACTTTAAAACTGGCCATGTAACCCCTTTCGTCAAAGTCTAAAAAAATATTATCCTATTTTTGTATGGAAGATGACAGAATTACTTAGAGAGTGTATCATGTTTTCCAGGAATTAAGAAAACGAAGAATATTTAAAAGTTAGCATTTACAGTGTCTAATCTGTTTAGTGATATGTTTTTTTATTAGTGTACATTTTATTTGTTATATAGTAAACGTGCAGTTATTGCTCTTTCTATCTCACCTTCTATTTAAGGTTTAAAATAAAAATTTATAATATATGTTGTTTTATCCGTAAAGCTTACATTTGAATTATCTTTATTCATTTCTTCGCATGCAGATTTAATAGCAGGATCTTAATAAAAAAAATATTAGTTCTTGTTCTACTGTCTGCGTCGCTACGTCCTCTACTTTCACGTGCTTCAATAAATATATAATTCTGATTTCCTCTCGTAAGGTTTTCAATTTTAAAGTCAGTCTACAAAACGAAAATTCTATGAATACAATTGCTTTTTCTCTTCGATGCAATTAACTTTAAAAGTACATTTTTTTTTTAAAAATACCATTTTCATCCCAAACAATGCGCAGTGCAATTTTGATGTAGGGGGCTTCTATCGGTGACATGTTTCAGGGATACTATGGGGGGGATATGAACAGCAATATGTCCCTGCACATTTCTCTTGAACTTATGCATGTCAGTACAGTTGAGAAAGCAAAATCCTGGAAGGGGGTTTCCAAAGTCTAGCAGTTCTGGGGAAGAAACTACTGAAGTAGAATGCTTTCTTACACCTAGGTATCTCTGTGTAGGAGTAGGATTTAGCTGCTTGTCGGGTTTGTCGAGGGGTGCAACTGCTTGCAGTTCGTCGGAGCATTCACCATTAAAATACTTGTAAAAAAGGCAGAAGATGCAACATTTCGTCGATGGGACAGAGGTTTAAACTTAGATGATAGTTCAAGACCTACCAGGTTGGCGACTCTCTTTTGAACCCTGTCCAGGAGTGAGAAACTAGTAGCAGAAGAACTAGCCCAAATGTGACAACACTACTCCAAACATGAGCGAATGGTGGCTTTATAGAGGTACATGATATTCTCAGTTGTAAATAGGTTTCTAGCACGTTAGAGAGAGCTCACCCCCTCGCCGGAGTTAGGCCTTCGGGTCAAGATCAAAGTGTTGCAAATAAAAATGTTTTTAAAAATTGGGTTCTAAGTAGAACGTCCTCCAGTACGAAAGGGTGAATGCGGTATTATGGTGAAAGAAAGTACTAGCAAAGATAAACTTTTTTTTTAGTTCTGGAGTGAAAAGGATGACCAACGACCACCTTTTATCCCCCTTTTGAGTGGGCCTGGTGCCTAAGGTTTTGTTCAGTTGTAACTTACTTTGTAATTTTGGTTTGAATAAAGAACTTAATATCTTAAAGTGTTAGGAAGTAGGTCGAATATAAGAAGGAAATATGGTAAATTATATTGTAGACACGTTTTACCGGAAATGAGGGTCAGCTAATAGGGATCTACGTGTGAGTCAGGTGATCAGGGAGTTTGTGTTTGGACGTAGAGAAGAACAGACGGCTTAACAGGTCGTCCCCTCCCTTCACTGGGGGGGGGGGGTAACGCTGACGTGTGTGAAAATAAGACCTATGCAAGCAAAGATATTCACTTTCCATTCTTCTGCGATCGACATCTGGAAGGTAAATAAAAAACTATATAAAATCATTCATCGTCTTGGAGTGAATGAATATTCGTCAAAACATGTTTTTAGTCTCCCCTCCAAGAACGAGATGTATTCCAGGTGGACAAGATCAACGATGCATGGAGAAGGTATGTCCAAAATGCATGTACCACACACACACACACATACATACACACACATACACACACAACTGTATATGAACAATTAGATATGAATATATCACAAATAGACAGAACATGAGACAATCATACAACGGCACCCTTTTATGATAACAATACAACAAAAGTGTATTATCTGTTCCGGCAACGACCATTGTCCTTGTGGCAATGAGTTTCTGGCCACGCTATATACCAAGAGATTCTCACCATCCAGCTCCCATTTCCCACCTCTCGAGAGGTGGTCCCTATTCCCCTTCTCCCTTCCCCTCTTCATATTAAAAAAGGCCCTATGCCTAATTTGCTCTCGTGGGGAGGCAAATAAACACAGCAAAGCCTCCCGGCCAAGACATAACGTCCCCAAGTACAAAAGGGTGAATGCCGTATTATGGTGGAAGAAGATTCTAGCTAAGAGAAACTTTTGTATAGTTCGAGAGTAACAATGATTACCAACTACCCCCATTTCCCCCTTTTAAGTTGGCCTTGTGCCTAAGTTCATGATTATTTTTGCCTGAATAAAAGATTTTATACCTTAAAGTGTAGTATCTGTTCTGATACATATATCGCGCGAGGCAGTGCTGTTTCTGGCGACATATTCTCGCGCCCGGAACACTTTGACGAATTTTTTTTGGTAGCGTACTGTCCGCACTCTCACTTTGTCTGTTGTTGAAAACAATAAAGCAGGGGAAGCAACCCAAAAAGATTGTGCACGGGGAGATGCTCCCCACAATGGCAGCTCCTCCAAAGAGGGAGCAAATTACCAAACTGGGGAAGAACACCCAGGAGATCCTCCAAACCAAGGGGAAGCAGCTCCAAAAGACATTACCGGAGGAGACACTCCCAACGAGGGCAGCTCACCCCAAAAAGAAGAGGCATACCGCCCAGAAATGAACGCTAGCAAAGAGGTAGCCGCCTCAAAAGACACGATGAAGGGGGAAGCTCCTCCAAATGGAAGCTCTCCAAATAAGGGCGCAGTACTGAACACATCCAAGAAAAACACAGGAGAATCAACCCTTAAAGGGAAACCCGTCTCACAAAACACCTTCAAGAAAGCAGAACAATTATCTAATCCCACAAAAGTCCCCTCGCCCAAGACAGAGGGTCTGCACAGGGTATAACCACTGAAAAGAGACTCTCCCCACAGGAATATAAAGATTTGTATCTCACAAAGTGCAAGGAATATATTGAGAGGAACGTCCTCAAGATAATACCTGAGGACTGGGAGGCGATGGAGGACAAGATCCTGTCCTTCGTCACTTTGGACATTCGGGAAAATCGGCTGAAGGGATTGAAAAAAGAGGAAATGGCTGGGCTCCTCCAGAAACAGAATATACCCACCAAGTATATACACCAGAGGAACTTCGCAATGTACTGCTCCCCAACAAGGTTGACGCAGAAAAGTTCTCCCACACAGAACTTAAATACGCAGGAGTCAAGCTACTACCGGTGTAGGAGAAGAACCCGGGTTCAAATATTTTATGCTCCTGCTAACCTACGCACAGAACTGCCGCGAACCTTCCTTAATAATTTTGGAGAAATGGAGCGGATGGACCCAGCACGTTCTAAAAACGGTGTTCACCTGGGAAGCTATAAAGTAGCGATGCGGGTGAAAAGAGAGGGCTTTCTAGGCATCCCATCAAAAATATCGTTCAAGGAAGACAACATGACGGTGGTTGTCGAGGGTCAATGCCCTCACTGCTGGTTCTGCCTGAAACAGACCCACATGATAAAGAACACCTCCAAAAAGTACTTCCAAGCCAACTTGTACCACAAGCAAACATGGTTCCAGCGGCGGGGGTGGCAATAGCCACTGAGTCTAAGTAATCACCAACACCAGCCCTTGTGTCGGCAAGATCCAAAGAGACTAAGCATCAGTGAAGTAGGTGGCAGGGTGTAAATGGACAAACATCCATGTCCATTTCAACCTCACCACTGACTCAACAGCAGCAGCGCCAACAACAACAGCAGCAGCAACAACATCATCATCAGAAGAAGCTGAGGCGCCACGCACGTCTTTGCTCTCATTGTTTACCGACTGGCCGTACTCCCCCTGCCTGAACAACACTTAAAAGTTCTCGTCGTACTTTTTTCCTCTCTCCTTTGGGACAAAGGAAACACTAGGTGAGTAGAGAGGTCTGTATTCAACGTCCATGTGAGGGAGGCTTGGGAATGCGGGACTTGAATTGTCATGGAGACGCTGAGAGTCTGGCCTTCCTGAGCCACTATATGCAAGAAGATCAATCGTGGTACCCTGCAGTTACTGCTGCCTTTCCAGGCCTCGTTCTTGGCCCCTCTATCGAGAGCCGTCGCTGGCCGCGGGAGAATCTGCCTTCCTAAAAGAGTGCCGAGCCGCGCTAAAACGGCAACCAACGTCCAGCGACCTTGTCACTGTTACCCGTAGGAAACTCCATAGGGATCTATTGAGGGAGGGGCCGACAACTCGCTATGCGCGCGATTAGGTTGGCAGCAGAGTGAGATCCGCGCCGCGTGTAGTTGGATGCTAGGTTCGAGTCATCAGTTCAATTCGGAGTTCTCTCTGACCTGGCGATTAGCCCGAACCGCACTTCCACTCAACAACATACAATGCAGTTCCAGAGTTTTGGAAGTGCCTACTTGTGCCCGGTGGGTGCTTAGTAGGACGTCCTCAAGTACAAAAGGGCGAATGTGGTATTATGGTGGAAGAAGATTCTTGCTAAGAGAAACTTTTGTTTAGTTCTAAAGTGACAAGGATGACCAGCGACCCCAATTTTTCCACCCTTTTGAGTTGGCGTTGTGCTTAAGTTTTTCGTTCATGTTTATATTTGCTCGAATATAGACTTAATACCTCAAAGTGTAGTACCTGTTCCGGCAGATGCTGCAAGCAAAGACCATTGCCCTTGTAGTAATGAGTTTCTGGTTCATGTAGGGGCAACCCTATATACCAAGAGAATTTCACTATCCATCTCCCATTTCCCACCTCCCAGGAGATTTCCCCATTCCCTTTCCCCCTTCTCTCCACAATAAAAAAACGGCATCATGCCTAATTTGCTCTCGTGGGGAAGCAAATAAACAGCTCACTTTCCTCACAGCGGCCCTGGCAATGCTTGCAATGTATCTGTTCCAACTCATGTTCCATGTGAATGTAAGGCCGAGAAGTTTAAAAAAAAAGTATTTGTTAGTAATGTATCTTTAGACATTGCTATTAGTGGATTAGAAGGTTTCTTGTAATTATTAAAGAATACAAACTTAGTCCTGGCAGCATATAATGTTATCATCCATGTATGTCAACATTCGATTACAGATTTGAGATGTTTTGCCATTTCCTTAGATATGTGTTCATTTGTTTTCTTCTCGTGCCTGTTATGAAGCGTGGCGTATTCAGTAAATATACCCATCTCAAAGTCAATTTTATCAGGGATGTCATTTATGAATATATGGAATAATATAGGTCCAAGGATAGACCCCTGATGTACTCCCGCATTTATAGTATATTGTTTATATGTACGACCGTCGAGGATTACCTTTGATTCTTCTTTCTTACAACGGATTTAATTATGTTAAGTATTCGTCAAGTTATACCATCTGATCTTGATCTGCCTGATATTTTTAAATGTGTGTACATAAGCCTGTGTTGACATACGTTAGGTTGCGTCGCTTCTTATGTTTAAAATATGATTTTCGTTACTAAATACTCGCGTTAAACGTAAATGTCTTAGTAATATATGTTAAGGTGTTACAAAAATAAATTTCGTGTATTTATAAATAGGAATATATCCAGCGAGAAAAGAACACAATATATAGGGAGCCAGCAAAAATTAGCAATAGTTCATATTAATTTATTTTCGCTATTTTTTTGTCCTTCGATACTATGTTTCATTTACGAGAATAAATCAATAAAAAAATTATTGAACCGAGTCCAATAAAACGTACATAAAGTACGAAGTTATGGTAAAATATTGTACAGATTATTGTGGAATTATTGCAGGATTACCCACAGACAACGAGTTTAAGTCCACGTAAATATCCGATTCCTTCGTATCCAGATACCCCATTTCTTGAAGGGATCTGATTGAATTACATGGGCAAGCGTGTCTGCTATCACTAAATCCAGAGGTATCAAGCTCATGCTTCATGCCAGTCCTGTGTGACATTTGTGTGACGAAAATTGATAAAACCTGTCGAAACTCAAACCATCAGAACACCTGAAAATGTATCAGATTCACTACACGTGAAGACATAAATTTTTGAAGAGAATGCCACATCCCATTCTGACGGATTGACAGTCAGAAAATGCGAATCATCGCATTCTCTGCAGCCGGAAAGTGTCTCTATTGCCACATCACTTTCCGTTTAAATGGACCTGCTATCTTCGTTGATTAACGGTTATAAATTTAATCGTCAAAATAGATACATGCTTTAACTAAATATTTACCTCTTTAATAAATTACGATTTTAAGTTATGTTTGTTTGTTTTTTTTCTTTTTCAATAATGCAACGTTTATTCTTTCTCATTTCTAGTGTTATATAATAGCAGAGTGAAAGGTTTTATGCATCTATCTATCTATCTATCTATCTATCTATCTATATATCTATCTATCTATCTATCTATCGATAAGTGGATAACACTAGTTAAGTAATATTTTTTATAGAGTTAGATGTAGTTCGCTATAAACATCAGAATTCAGAAATCAAAAACAATAATTGATAAGTAACACAGTTCCCGCCACATTTATATAGGTGACCGGAGGTCACGTTAAGGAGACGTGTCCTTAAATCGGCTACGTCACCGAAACTGATAGGTAAAAAAAAAATTTGAGCAGAGAGTTTGGATTTTGTCACCAACGTGTGCACACGTGATCCTGAAAGCCGGGAAGCAAGGCTAGAAGAAACAAGTGTGTAGACGTAGCAGACTCCAGTTTAACACTGAGACATCCGAAATAGATTTATATTTATAAAATATAAAGTCGTTGTGCCGTGGTTTCCAAAGAATAGAAATCAGGTATGCCTCACTTGTCTTATTGTGTCAGTATGGTAGACATTCACCACAGTGCCCAGCAGCATGAAGACAAAGGACCTCCGGACAGAGATAAATCATCTTTTTCTTACATGTTTCATTCGCCGCTATACAGCACTATTAGTTCTTTACCTCTATTTAGTCTTCGTTCTATAACCGTCAGCGTCAAGAACATTAAAATTCACTGTCAAGTTTCGCAAAAATAGGTTAATCTGAAAGAAAGGAATAACTTGTATAGTGACTTTATAATGCAAATCATATCTAACTTGTACATCGATTAACCAGAACCAGTCGTCTGCTACGACTTTACTTTGACTCTCAAATCATTATCTCCCGATTGTTCCATCTTCCCATGTACTGTTACGTAAATTATCATACAAAACCTATGAGACATTACTACACGACAATGCACACACTTGCTGTAATAATGGAGGGAAACGCTGACAAGTCAGAAACACAGTCAGCAACTTCAAAACATTTTTACTATTGTCATTAGTAAAATTAAATTCGCATTAATCAAATTATTAAACTGCGTGCTTCTGTTTTGGATATATAGATGTTATGAGACGATATTTAATAGCGTTCATAAATCATTTCGATAAATGCTATTTGAACGTTTGTTTATTGTAAAAAATATCCTTTTGTGGGTTCATATTTTAGATCCACTGTTCTTCCTGTTTCTCATAAAGCTAGTTATCTCTGTCATATCTTATGCTTAATGCCGTTATCTATTTCTGAAAAGCAACTAGCAGACTTTGTACACTTATTATTGTCCTATTTGGGGTGATGTCTCATTTTAAGGTACGTATGTTCCGAAGCGTATATATAATTCTGTTAACCTCACTTTTCCTTTTCTCTGCACATTCTTATTCTGTTCCACAGACGAATCGTCTCTACTCTCAGTTCCTTCAGTTATATTTATTATGGTATATGTTTTTTGAAAATTAGCTGATAAATTGGATGATAAAATGTAAAATATTATACAGATTACTTTTGAAACGATTGCAGAATTACAAGAAGATATTTAGGTGTTGAGAGCCCGGCCACCGAACAACGAAATTACGTCAACTTAAACACCCGATTATTTCGTGCCCAGGTACGAAATTCCTTGCTCCCTTTATTTTTTTGTTTTACTCGTTGTTCAAACGTTTCCCATCAACCCGCAGTTTAGCTTCATCTTTATAATACACCTTCGAATTCCACTAAATTCTTTCCAAACACTGCAGCATTATGGAACTATTTACTTTGTTTTTTTCTCTCCTACTTTAGTCTCTTCAGGAGAAAGCTCAATAGTTATTTCCTGTCTATGTTTATCGTTCTTTGGATCATTTTACTCCGTACACTAAGTGCGTTCATATCTTGAATTAAAAAAACTTCTGTAAAAACAAAACATTTGCATTAGAGTCGATTGTCAACACTTGTCACTGAAACTTTTATGTTCAACTGGTTCTAATGAGTATCGTGGCTTTGAAATAAATTACAGTTATTTGCTCCTCATAATTTGAAACTGATCTCTCGCGAATGGAACGCGCTTCTCAGTACATTCCATTTTGCATTAAAATTTGATCTTTTCTCGATGAGTCAGGCGATACAATATCTATAATGTAAACAATCATTGAAGCGTATTGTAAAACTATCGCCTCAGAGTAATTCATAGTATTCAGTTTGAAGCCCATTTGTACGCAGAATAGAACAGTAATAAAATGTCATTTTCTCATCAAACCATGTACTAAACTAATGCAAAATCTAGTTAAAAAGCACAGCTGTTTTTGTTTGACATTTTCGGAGTAAGTACATTTAAAGGATTTACCAATTTAAGTGACGAAAATATCTTACAGACCTGTATGCAACCACGTGTATTAAGTATTCTATCCTTATTCACGTTGGTGCACTTTCACCCCATTTTGAAGTTAAACACCTGATCTACTCTGTATCCTATCATGTTACTAGCATCGAAGTGGAATAGTTGCAAATAAATATTGTAACGAACAAATACGTTAGTGCACTGAAATAAGAAGGTTCATCGTTAATACGAAAAAGATGAAATCATGAGTTATCTATAACCTCAGAAGACTCGTTTCAAATTGCGATCATAAATGATTCGTGAATGCAACCTTTTCTTATAGAATTGAAATTGATTATTACAATGTAGAAAACAGTCGTCGCTTTATAGAAAGGTCGTGATTCTGATGATATGTAACCTATTAATTTTATATTTCCTTAATTTTCACACTTTACCCAATGCAAAGAGGGGCCTGTTTATGACAAAGATAAGGCAAGTTGGGAAAAATTTTCGAGCCAAGTTAATGCATCTAAAGAATATAAAGAACGTTAACAATAAGTATGAGAAAACCAGACTCGGTTATAGTAGTTGGAAAGCAGTTGATGTTATACTTACGACGGCTAACTAATTGGGAGCTTACATAGATATAGACGACAATGGAACAAATCGCCTTTTCTCAGTTCACTGTCTTTATTTACCCATTATCACAAAAGATGCACCTTTAGATACTATAAAACTACATGATATTGCCAAAAAATGCGTGTCTATTAATTAAGTCCGTCCAAGGCATGGGCGTTTTAGATGGTTTAAAGATAACATTCACAAGCATCGGGTAGAGATAAACCGGTAATCTTCACTTAACCACTGTCCGTGTAGTATTTAAATAGTAATAGGACTATTAATATTAGTATTGGATTTTGTCGCGTCAGTAGCAGTATTAGTATTAGTTCCAGTATTAATTCCTTCGTAGTACTAGCAAAAGTAGTAACACAAGTGGTCGCTGTAGTAGTAGCTAAAGTAAAGTTGGCAGAAGCTGCTAGAAAGATATTATCCTGCTTTGACAGAGACTTCGTAGCCTAGTAGGGGATGACCTTTACTCTTTCTTGCAACCTCTTTTTTACAGAAGAGACCTGTCGAGCCCGTCTCTGCTTTATCGTTTTCTCATGGCAAGTACTCGTCTGAGCGCCAATCTATGGTTCCCACATCGCCAAACTTTCACGAGAAACACTCGTTTGGCTGAAAACACCATCAATAACACCCACTCTTTATCCGTGCCTAAACCTAAACGTAGATTCCACGAACAAATCTTCTTTCTTAGAACTGCGCAGCAGTGGAACTGTCTTCCGTTTGTCTGCTTTCCAGCTGATTACAATATGATCATCTTCAAGTGCAACGTAAACAAGTTCGTGATGAACCGTTCCCCTTAAGTAATACAATTTACCAAATTTACACTACTAACGATTCCTATGATATTGTACAATTAACTACTGTATATATACTCTTTAACTCTTATCCTTGAGTGACCTCTTGTTGTGTAGGGGGTTCATATTGGAGACATATTAACAGAGATGATAACGGGGACTCAGAACAGGTGATGACAATTCTGATGGGAAGACATTTATATATGTATATTACATCATGGAGACGACTGTGACAATTCTTGGGAACTTCATATTAATACGATCTGGGAGATGGTGGGGAGGACACATAATACTTGGAAGGATTGTACAAAGTTCATTAAAAGATGATGATAAAAACAAATTTAGCCTTTTTTGTTGTAAGGAATGACGACACGAGTCAACACAGTTAAAAATTATTAATGGAAATGTATTTATTCATCTGTCGACCGATCGAATAAGTCAGGAACTCAAACCTCTAAAACTACATGGTCTACTATCCTCCCTTCGCTTCTAAGGGGCTCTCCTCTCGATCTCTCCTGATTCTCTCCAACTGACCCTCTCTCTCTCAACTTCTAAACTTCGAATCCACAGATTCAATATATTGAGACATCTCCTTTGTTTATGACGTAAAAATTGTACTGTCGACAAACATGACTAGATCACCTTTTCTATACATGTCCGCCCAACACACTTTTGGCAACAAAGAATTCTCAATTCTAATTGTTTAATATCTTACCTATTTTTAAACAATTTTTTTAAAATTCGCAATGTCCATTCTTTTAACTGACATATTTAATATCCAGATTTCTAAAAAATAGAAAATCGACTCTTTTTCTGACATCTTCTTTAGCTATTCTAATAGAATTCTAAGAGAATTAACAATTGACTGCATTCCTAAGAGTTTCTATATTAACTTGCCTACAGGGTCCGATTCTTGCCTTCTCCTAATATTAGTTTCACTTATCTTGTCTGCTTCTTACTTACATGAGAAGAGGGCATCCCTTCTCACGTAACACTCTGGGCCTTGATAAATGGTGACACCTATGTAAAAAATAAATAGATGCCTAGGTTGTTTTAACTAAGATACATGTCTAGTATATATTTTACTGCATGTAATCTTCAATCTTTTTAGTAAGTAAAGCAGAACACTTTCAGGACTGAGCCATTTTTTATTATTTCATTATTCCATAGTGCTCGCCTATTTTTATGTTATCTCTGTCTTCGTGTAAGAGACAATTTAATAGAATTGACGAGTTGAGATATCTGTTCAGCAAACTTTCGATAACAGGAAGTAAAAGCATCTTGATTTGCGTCGCGACGGTAAACTCATTTCCGTTCTCGACATTTTGTGCACCTGTACAAAGAATTGGAAAACTGTATAAAATGTAAGAAAATATATGAGCCAAAATAATTTGTTTTCATATGAAAACAAATCATTTATTCTCGTATATTTTCTTACTTTTATGTCTTTTTATCTGACAGTACGGCTGCAAGTAGTGATTATGTCAATCCCATCGAACCTTGAATAATTATCAACTCTATCTGTCTTCAATTTGCTTGCAGATGTTCTGCCCTCGCTTTCGTTTCATTGTTGTTTTTCTTTTCTTTTTTCTCTCTAAAGTGGATATTTATAAAATAGAAAATTGGTCAATTTTGCCCAAACGCAAACCAACCTAAAATAAACATTCAGCAAGAGTTTTATAATATTTGAACTATTAAAAGAGAGAGAAAGATGGTTTGGCGAAAAAAATGTCTTCGTCATTTAGAAGTGTGACAGGGCATATATTTCTCAGGTGTGACTGCATTCAATACGACGCATTTATCAAAAGACTTGAACAGTGCTACATTAATACCAATCAAGCTAAAATAAATAATATTCAATATCAGTTTTCAATTATTAGAAGTAACAAAAAGAAAAACTGAACTTTGTTATGTGCTTTACATTTCTAACGTGAAACCGCATTGAATGTAACGTGTTTGCAACTAGATTACGCAGCACGCATTTCTCGTACACTGTTTACAATGCTGAACTACAAACACTATGCTTACTGTCAGAAATTCGTTACGTGTATATTTTTTCAAACAACACTATTTTCAACACAGATCCCTATGTCTCAACGATCGTCGACTTTACAGTTCCAAAGTACACGTGGCAAATTCTATTAAGCCCGTGTTTTATAGATAGCAAACCACGCTTGTTACATGTGTTTGCTATAAATAAATTCCCATATTTTTAATTGCAATTGTTTTATCTTATACCTATGTTTTGGACGTCACGTAGAGAAGTGCTTTCTATGTAAACGAAAAGGTTACAGAAGCCATTCAATTAACGTGTTGTTTCATCACTTCTGTTGGAAAAGCTCGTAATTATCGAACACAAACATATATGCAAAATCTGACAAGATTATGCTGTAAATAGGTTACATAAGTCTCTAAGAAAATCATTTCCTTTCAGATGGAAATACTGGATCCTCTTTGTTTTATGGATAATATTGTAAACTGATTTAACAAACTTAAAGCATACATTTTCGGCTCATTCATATTGCCACTTATGACCGTGTCTAACGGGGAAATGTAAGAGTTGGAGAGCGAGATATCTGTTCACAGTATATTTTGAATATTGAAGGTTAGTACACCCAAGTAAGCAGAAAACAGGGATAAGATTCATAAATCTTTCAATTAGAGAGAAGAAATCATTCTAGTATAGTAACAATACTACAAACACCCTCAACTCAAACAAAAACAAATGGTCTACTTTATCGGCTACCGGCGCAGGGAAACCAAACAAAGGAACACGCAAAAAGCTATTATGTGTTTTATAGATGAAAAAAAGATAATCTGTGTAAAGTGGAGACAGCTACTAGACACAAAGAGGGCCAATGCAAGGGATATTAGGTAGTATTTCGCTCATTCCTGATCAGTAAGCTGTAATTTTCCAATGTCTACAGAACAATCTATTTCGGCTAGCAAATAACTAAACGCAAATGGCAGGCAACGCATTTGACATTCGGTTGATTGCCGAATGTCACGGTATTTCACCTTCTCACATAGTGTTAGAATGTGTTGAACAGGTGGAGCTGGTGTGCGTAATATTGCAAAATGCCGAGCATGCTTTACCATTAACACGGAGATGTGGAGATCTATTGCCACGATTTACCCGTTATTTGTAATAGGATTTAAAGCAGGTGAAACAAGCTCTCCTAGTGGCTTTTGTGCCGGATCATTTTGTTGCATTTCCCAATTTTGTCTCTCATAATTTGCGTCCTGAGAAAACTGTGGACGAATACTTTGGTGACCTACAAGATATCACACATCTAATCGATGAAAACCTCTTTAGACGATGTGCTAGGCGTTCATGTCAGGACTCTTTGGTTCGGTTAGACAACAATTGCGTGGATCTTCAAAGATCGAGCACATAACCCTGGAACAAATCCTCACAAGGGCTCGAATTCTTATGGCAGAAGAGGTAGACAGTCGGCTGACGCAGTGTTTTTCTTTGTGTGTTTGTGGATCAATCTTCAACCCTTCACAAGTAGGATGCAAACGAAATGTGATGCCACAAGTTTGTAGGTCCCTATAACGGGGGCAAAGCAAATAAAGTGCTCTAGGAGATA
This sequence comes from Euprymna scolopes, assembly GCF_053919585.1. NCBI lineage: Eukaryota > Metazoa > Mollusca > Cephalopoda > Sepiida > Sepiolidae > Euprymna > Euprymna scolopes. The sequence continues at coordinate 74,936,851 of NC_136491.1, read as the reverse complement.
AACTTCTCCCAAGAACATGTCGCATCAGGATTCCGGAAAACGAGGCAAAGGGAGGAATCTAGAATTACTCTCTCCTCACACTAAGTAAAAAAAGTGTTCGTCGAATTTATAGTGAAAATCAATGTCGTCGATCAGATAGTGTTAGTGACTTCTGGCGTCTCTCAATCTGGGTTGTGTAAGTATCGCAATTTTACCGGCAGGTGGGGGACTGCTTTCGAAAGCACGGCGTGTGTACCTTTATTTTTAGAGTATCCAACTGGAATCCACCGAAAATTGACGTACTGCTAGTAAACAGCAACCCTTTGGAATTTGATTTTATTCTGAGGATAGACGCCATTAAATAATTTGGCGACATACACATCGACGAAGGTGGTAAAGTACATTTTTCTAAGATGGCTCTCACACTGCGACAACAAGTGCTGGTATATTCTAATCTTCGCGCGATGTTCGACCAATGTATGAAACTCTGGACAACTACTAGATAAAAGATTACCAGAATATAACATCTTTGTAAAACACGCACCGAATATACGAAGGCTATTTAATACATAATGCGACGTTTTAGTGTAAGGAATTCTAATTAATTAATTTTATTATTTTACTTTACTTCTTATTCGCATAGGTATAACTGTTTTTGCATATTCAAAATCAAAGAAAAGTTGGTATCGACTGGCTCAGATATCAGTCCAAACATGTTTACCCTGAAGAAATCCAGAAGCTAATACACAGATGTGTTACATTTCTGGGAGACAACGTTATAAAATAATTAAAAAAAAACATAACCTTCTATCAGCATTAGGCGTACTTATACTGTAAAATTGTCCTTTATATATTAAATAACCATCGTAATCAATGGCTACTAACCTTGATTAATAATGGCTGGTTGATTCCGTAACAAGAAGAGGAATTGGGAAGCCAAATAACCTGATTCCACTAATGTAATCCAGCAGGCAAACAGAAATTGAGACCGACTATCGGGAATTAAATGGGCTCGTGGACTTATTTACTGCCCACGTATGCAGCGAACATCTGAGAGAATTCGGCGAGCAGGATCAAATGTATCTGTATCGTCACGCGACGAAACATACTTTCGTTATGTGGCAAGTAGGTTGAGCACTTTCACTAGAGTGGTTTGCCTCTAGGTACTGTAGCGTTCATTAAGCAGAAGACCTCTATGCCACCATTGGGAAGGACGACAAAATAAATGACGTCTCTCTCAATACCATAATTAAAGAAGGCTTCACGCAGTGCAAAGTGTACGTTGAAGGGTAAGACTTTAGTTATGGGCGACGCAAGCTCTCTCGTTACCGGTATGTCGATTAATATGACGGAGCAGAGGTAGAGAATGCTTGCTAGTAATGTTCACTAATGTACTCTAAACATATTAACTCGATGCAATTATTACAGTAATAAAAATTGTAATCCTTGCATTTGTGCAGTGATTCTTCTTGTTTCTATAAACAGATACCGGATACACTTACTGGCAGGGTCACAGCACGAACTAAAGCTTCGAGTGTGGTGCTCATTTGGCGACGATTTGACATGATAATAAAATCTGTGAAGGAATACGCGCTGTCGATGGATATATTCTTTTCTCAACTGAATAGAGTATCTTAGAGGTGAGTTGATGCAATTAATAAGAACGCTTAACCTGTGTACCCTGCCTGCACTGCATCTGTGTGCTCAATCGGGTTAAGATTGTTCAATGACAAAACGGTCATCTTGGTGAAAGAAGGGCACTGTACTTTGCGAAACAGATTAGATTTCTACAGCTGCTGTGACAAACGTCGTCAGAGAATGTGAAGAGTGTCAGTCGCTCGATCTGTCACCAATGCACTAGTCAGAAGTTGCTTCAAACCTTAAACAAAAATGACCTCAATAGCTATTAATATTACCTATTGCATTGGCCCCATTTTTAAACATATATTGACTGCGGCTTGACTCCGTTTACAATCTGACAACAATTTCATTGGCAAGATTGTAAAAGTGTAATCAACTAACTAAAGACGCTCTTCTATGAGCGGGGTCTTCCACAAGAAATTATGATGGAAAATAACACTGCATTTCGGAGCAGTTTGCCAAAACAAATTTCCTAAATAACTAAGGAATCTGCCAACCATGTCGTTGTTCATAGTCTCCTTTCGTTATGATATCATGGAGCGATGTCAAAGAGCTATAACAATGGATTCATAGCAAGAAAACGAAATATACCGAAAGCAGTATACTGATACCAGGTCACGCAAAAGATGACGTACCCTCTGCTAGAGCACCTGCCAACATGCTCTCTCGGTACAGCATTGTGTTGAAGTATATCAATGAAACATCAGCACCGACACACAATCAACAGCAAACTCCTATGAAAAAAGCGTCAACAAGTGTGGATAAAAGCTTCACATGGACGATGTTCCACAAAATATGATTAGGTACGTGTGATCGGAATCATCAGTGCACAGAACTTACTGGACGATGAGATCTTTGATGATGGTCAGTATGAAAACTCCTATTGAATAATAATAATAATAATAATAATAACAATAATAATAATAATAACAATAACAATAATAAAGTAATAATAGTAATAATAACAGTAAAAAGAATAATAATATTACGTAACTTTATTTAATGCTAAGAAACAATATTCAAAATATTTTTTAATTTAATCGATGCAGAATGTACCAAGAGTTTCTTGTTTTTCCGAAATTATTCAATATTATATAACACTAATATAAAAGATGCAGGCTTAAAATAGAACATAAGAAAACAGTAATCAGAATACATTTAATTTTTTAAACATGTCTAATGCAGGCGTTACAAAAAATGGAACTAAATGTGCATAGCAGCATTGCAGTGAGAGCGAGTATTAAATATTTATTATGTCAAATTTTTTCAGAAATATTCATGATATTCAATTGTGTATTCATTGCGATATCGTCCATTTATAAATAAAAGAAATGAAAGGTAAAACAAACTGATTTTAATAATTGTTAACAATAGCGAATAGCTGACGTGATTTATAAAGAACCATAAGATTATTCTGTTATTGCAGACAATTTTCGTTTTGTTAAAAGAAATGTTTTTGCATATTTTTTGTCTCCAAACATCAAAATAATTTTCTGTATTTCGCGTATATTGCTTAAGTTTAGTACAGCTTTTCTAGTGCAGTTTTAGATTAGTATATATATATATATATATATATATATATATATATATATATAAATATATAAATAAGTATATATATATATATATATATATATAAATATATATATATATATATATATATATATAAATCTGAGTGTATATATATACACTATATATATATAGTATATATATATAAATCTGGAACTGCACAAGATATGTTGTATACAAACATATAAATGTGCGTATATATATATATGTGTGTGTGTGTGTGTGCGTGTGTGTGCGTGTAGATAAATTAAAACAAAGGAATGTAGTGTTTACCTGATATACGCAATGGTAAACTTCAAGCTAATATAAATAACAGTATTTATATATAGAGCATTTAATCCCAACCGAATAAAAAAGCTCAATACGCAAAAGAGAGTAGAGATTATTATAAGAGAAAGAAAATTGAAACTGTAAGTTGAACTTTACAATCAAAATTTATTGTTCGACTGAATACTCCAAAAACAATTTACAACGTCCTTATTCCGCGGAGTTTCAAAGAATACTATTCTTGTTATTCTTCTCATCAGAGAAATCAGCAAATTATATTGGTAGCAATGCAAGAATTTGCTAGTTAAGGCATTAAGTGGAACTTAAATTTATTGCAGTTATAAATTGCAAAATAAAAATTGAAAAAATGTTGGATATGTAATATATATATATACATATATATATATATATATATATATATATATATATATATATATATATATATATATATAAACTAACCGCGCTTATTATTTCAGCTTGTATGAAAACCCTCTCAATTTGATCCGAAATGCAAAATAGTTCTTTAGAGAGAATGAAGACCAAAATAAGTCCAGCGTGACGATGCATATAATCCGATTGGAAAGTCTTCAAAACAGTTGAAATAATGAATTTTGGGGGGATAGCGTAGTAGCCCAAAGAGACGTCTGTCCTCAATCAAATAGAACCTAACAGTAAAAACTTCCGATCTTGTGCCATATCCTCTTGAGGTGGGAGAGTCGTTAATACTGGTCAGTGTACTTTTGCAGTCAACGGAAGTTGAGCTTCTGTCATCAACAATCAATTTGGCAGAAATCGAGTAATTTCAATTTTTTTTTTTTTGCTCTCGGATTAAAACATGTTCCGCATAGCACTAGGCGGCCCACCCTCCAGGCCTTGCCTCCTGGCGTTCTAACTTATTTTTTCCTTTTTGATCTTCCTCTTGGAGCATTGCCCCATTTTCCTATCTTTCAGCTTTACGTCAGATCCTCTCGTTGGGGGAGTGTGATAAATACTGGTCTGTGTACTTCTCCCTGTGCCATCTTGACGGTATATGTTACGACTGTCGCATTTTGTATATTGTTTTGTTAAAATATATTTTGCCGTTCTAACCCCTATGCGTATCCTTAGTCTTCTGGAACTGTAGCACATATTTAATGCTTCTAATATTTTTTTTGTCGGTTTCACACTTTTAATGGCTTTCATTTTTATGTATTTATGTTTGAATATTATTTTTCTAATGGATTTTATTCGTATGCATTTTATGCTTGATAATTTTTCTCAGTTTCACACTTTTAATGGATTTCATTATTACATATTTCATGCTTGGATATTATTTTTTTACAGTTTCACTATTTAATGGATTTTATTCGTATGTATTTTATGCTTGATAGTTTTTGTCAGTTTCACACTTTTAATGGATTTAATTTTTATGTATTTTATGCTTGAATATTGTTTTTTCAGTTTCACATTTTTAATGAATTTTATTCGTATGCATTTTATGCTTGATAATTTTTATCAGTTTAAGACGTTTAATGGATTTAATTCTTATGTATTTTATGCTTGAATATTATATTCATGAAATCTTGAAAATTAAACATTGTTTTCTGTCGATTTTTAATCTTAACGTCGGGTTCTCACAATCCACCTCGGTTTGTAAGTGTTGGTTATTAAATCGTATGTTTGTTTGCTAACCTTAAGGTTCAAATACCCCTTTTCCACTTTAAAAGCTTACGTTATTAATAGCAATTCATCGGTTGTAAATTGCAATATTTACTAAGATTTTCTGCGGATTTGTAACTTTCAATTTTATGTCTTAAATAATATATATTAATGGGATGCTGTTCTGATTTTTATTTTTTTAGTGTTTCATATTACAGTGTCGCTTTTTTCTAGCTTTAGATTGTTTTATGATTTTGTCCCTTAATAACAAAACGTCACGTACTATTTTCGCCAATTTGTCACTTTAAACGTCGGTAGTCAAATCTAATGTTGTTTGAATTTGTTGGTTTACACGCATATGCTTTAAATATTATTTTTTATTAAGTTCAAAGAGAATATTTTATATGTTTTACCCTTTAAAATTTAATAATATTTCGTTTTTAATAGCGGCACCTGTGCAAATTCCACAGTGGACTCATTCATATCTAATATATTGATGTTGTCATTCTGTAAATGTTCAGTGTAAATAGAGACGCTCTGACATTATTGTAGCTTTTTTTTGTTAAATTGAAAAAGTATAAAACCAAGCTAGCATAAACGCCTGGCAAAGCCCGGTCGTAAAATACGCTTAAATATGATATTTTAATTCTGATATATTTCGTATATATTATTATAGAGTAAATGTTTAATCGATTTTTTGTATTATAAATTTGCGATTACAAAAATTAAAAATATATCTATATGAGTTGTGTTCATCAGCTTGAATCGAAACTGAATCCCTAAACGTATATATATATATATATATATATATATATATATATATATATATATATAGTTCCTTCAGCTATAATCGAAACCGAAACCAAAACTTATGAAGAATTTTTGATAAAAGTATTTATAAAAATATAGACTAAAATCGACACCCAAACCAAGACTTATGAAGAAAAATATATTTCTGAATTTTTATTATAAGCATTGGGTATTCATATGATTTGAATTCGACGGTTTCCTGTGTTATTTTCAAAAGATTTGGTCGCTGTCATGACCCGTGGTGTATTGTTTAGAGGACTTGGTCAAATTCAGTTGTAACTTTTCTACATCTTAAAGTCCAGTGCTCAGTGCAGACGACACTTAAAATGCAATTGCCAATTACTTCGGACTTCTGCTCAGTCAACGCTGACGGGACAAGAGGATACAAAACGATATATTAAATAAATAGTTCCGTTTAATATTGAGTGCAAATTCTTAGTTCAAAAAATGATTTCCTATGTCGACAAAAAGATTCTCCAGTTCAAGAGAAAGATTTTCGAGTTTGGCAAGATACAGTTGCAGAATGACAAGATATTTTATCTTTCAAAACGTTCTACAAATCACAATTAACAGGGATTCGAAGCATTCAAATAATACGAGTTACATAATATACATTTTAATACTGTAATATATAAAACGTACTTATAAAGTTTTACCGGTTTGTGAAATATAGATCCGCCATAGTATTTTCTTCACACTTTGTTTTTTTTTTCAAGCTTAAGCTTTATTACATTACAAACAGAAAGACCCAATGTATAAAATTCACAATAAACTATATGATAAGACATATTCGCGCTTGTTCTGTTTTGATTTCAATTGAACTGGATATCCTTGCTCGTATTCTTATAGAACATCGCAAATTTATATGCATAAACTTAGAAAAACACAGAGGTTATTTTAGTGAATAAACCGTTTGTTTGTGTAGGTTAGAAATATTAATCCTACTCTGATTTATAAAGTCCAATATTCAACCAGCGTTATCTGTAGTTTCATGCAAGTGTGTGAGCAAGAGATAGTAGTTATTAAGCTCTCATTTTTTCCGTATCTAAATTTTTATCACTACGGCATCTGTCTTTGAGACAAATGTCAATTGTTGTTTACATATTCTGGCTATTAAATGATTTGGATTAATTTATTTTCACATAAGGAAGAAGTAAATGCTACGTAGTTGATTAACTAATGTGATCTGTTCGAAGATTTGTCCCATTAATTTGAACAAAACAATTTTACAATTTAACTCAATGTTTGATCGTGCACTGTAAATGTTGATCATAAAATATTCATATATGCAATAATTTATTACTTATAAGCATTAATTTTACAAAGCATATGCGTAGATAATTTCGAAGAAAACTAATGATTGTAATTCACACAAACTGACGTGTATATATATATATATATATATATATATATATATGTGTGTGTGTGTGTGTGTGTGTGTTGAGGGGTCTTTGTATATGTGTATGTATATGTGCATATCTGGGGGTCGTTTTCTGCATGTGCACCTGTTTATGTTAGTATTGCGTATTGCTTAAATCTGTTCGGCTCATTTTTTGTAAGTATGTAGTTATGTAAGGGGTCTTCTGGAAAACTGCTTTACTAGTAGGTTGAAGACAAACTCTCTAATCTGAATGTAAGACGGGTAATAATAATGGAGGAGTGAACCAAATTATTTTCCTTTTATATACGAGATTTATATATACGGATTGCTTGTTTCAGATGTACAGAAATATTTCTTATTAAAACTGTAATTTATCTTTTTACTCAAATCTAATGCTTTTATTTAAAGGTAGTTAACTATTTTAAAATCTAAATTTGAAAGTTAAATGAACTTCTTACGATAAGATCGAGTTATTAAAGAGGAAAATCCTCTTTGCTAAAAAAACTAATTTGTCAACATTTTTTAGAACATTGTTTCTGTTATTCTATGCATACTTTTATAAGAAATGTAAAGCAATAAATGACTTACTTCTCGGTTGTTCAAACTTGGCATGTTTACAAGTTGCTTTTAAATGCCGATTGGTTGCAAAACAAATTATTTCGTAGACTTTTTTGAATGTTTTAAATATATAAATTTTTGTCAACAGGAGTTTTTTAATTTAATTTTCTATAAACTAACTTTACTGAATTACCTTTACGATTAATAAACGATTAACCCACAGAAGAGATGTTGCGAGCTTGTCTCTGCTTTATCGTTATTTTCATGGCAGGTGCTCATCTTAACTTCTATCTATGGTTCCCCCTCGCGAGACTTTCACGAAAAACACTCGTCTAACCAAAACCACTATCAACAATTTCCCACACCTATGCCTACATCTATACCTAGATTCTATGAACAGGGCTTTTTTTCTTAGAACTGCTGGCCTGTGGAACTCTATTCCGTTTCCTGTTTTCCAGCTGACTACAATCTGATTGCCTTCAAGTCCAACATGACCAAGTTTTATTGAACCGGGCCCCTAAGTAATCCAAGTTATAACATTTCCACTAATAAATACTACACTAAAATCACAATGACTAATGTATACCCATTAACTCTTATCCTCAAGTAGCATCTGGGCTTTGATAAGTGGTGACCTCCATGTAAAAAACAAAACTTTAAATGAGGAAAAGGCACATTTCACACAACAAACATGTACACATATACAAGAGAAGTGACAACAAAAATTGTATTTTATAGAGAATAATCACCAGACATAAACAAAAATATTCCGAAACAAATATATTTGAGAAAGGATTTAATAATATGGTTTTGGATATAAGCTCTACGTATAGCATTCGGCAGCGATTTGTAAAAAATTCTACGCAGTTTTAGTTTTTCTTTAATGTGTTCTTAATGGCGATTATGTCTTAAATAAAATAATGAAAATCACATTAACTCGGGCATTTTTGTATTTATTGTGATTTCTTCTAAAACACCCTGTGTGGGAAGTATTTGGTTGTATACAAAATTAAAACGCTGGCTTACTTGAGAAACTAACATTAAAATAAAACAGCTGTTTTAATAATCGCAGAATTACATACGTGAAAGTTTTTACGCAAAAATAAACAGTGATGTTAATTAAACTGGGATATCTAGTTTAATTGCGAACGCCGCAGTATATTCATTCAGTCGTGTTTTAAATGACGTAATGCTTTGTTTTTATTCTGAGCTCGGCGTGCTTCTTATATGTTTCTTTCTTATTCAGACAAGACGTTGTAGAAGTATCTATGTATTAATAAGATAGCGTGTGTGTTATTTCCCGTGTCACACGTACATCCAGATCGTTTAATTGTTATGTGCTTCCATTTTTTGTCATAAATGATTTTACCCAGCATTCTTCATAAGTTTTGGTTTCGCTTTTGACTATAGCTGATGCCACTTAAATCATCTATTTTTTTATAAATAATTTAATCAAGAATTCTTCATAAGTTTTGATTTCGATTTCGATTATAACTGATGGCACTCCAGTAATCTATATTTTTTTTGATAAATATATTTATCAGGAATACCTCATATATTTTGGTTTCGGTTTCGAGTATGGCTGAAGGAACTCAAGTTATATATACACACATATATTTTTTCAGATGTTTGTATTTCGGTTTTGATTCAAGCTAATGCACCCAAGTCATATGGATATATTTTTTTATTTTTGAAATCGCTACTTTAAAATATGCAAAAATCAATAGAACATTAACTCTTTAATCATATATATGCAATCTCCAAGAATTAAAATATCATATTTAAGCGTACTTTACGGCCGAGGTTTGCCGGGCGCATTGCTAGCTACGATAAATATTTTTGCAATTTTATCAAAAGAGCTACAATAATATCAGAGTATTTCCATTTACACTGAACATCTATAGAATGTCAACATCAATATATTACATATGGGTGAGTCCCCTGTGGAATTTACATTGATCTCGCTGGTTATCAACTATTGTAAGACGATATTTCTAATCCTAAAGGTGGCACCATGGTTACTTCTTTCGTTGTCTCTCTTCATCTGTCTCTCTAAGGTTAATATACTAAATATTACTTGCATTAACCCTCTCACATCAGTTTGAAAATTGTTTGAATAAATAGTTTGTTCAATAATCAACTATGACGGCATCATCTTATAATGGAAGAATGAAAACTACACATGAATGTAACGTATTTGGTTGAGAAGAAAGTTCTTGCAGGATTTTTAATTTTGATTTCAAATGATGTATTTTCAAGTAAGTTTTCTTTTACAATTACCGTTTCTATTAGAGTATTTTATTTTATGTCTCACTTTAAAGAGCGTTTTCGTGCCCTATCTAAACATTTAAATTACAATCGTTTAAAAATAAGTATGTCTTTTTTCCGAACGTTGAATACAGCATGAAAAAAAGTAAATTCGCACAATTTTCTTATTTCAATCCAAGCCAGAAACTGATTAAACAGCTCGCGTCTATCAAATGAAACGTTCACCGTGACTTCTTGCAGCATATTTACCGGTATTGCCTAAATCTCGATTGCAATGCGTTCTTTTGAGAGCCAGAACTGTTCTAGGTAGGTTACTTTCGAATACTTTCGTTTTAAGATAATTTCTATAAAATAGTCACAAGCACTCAAATCGGTGAAGGGATATTTTTCTTGCAAGAAATGACACGACTTTTAAATAAAGCATTAAAGGCATCGATGGATATTCTTGTCGTATGACTTGTAGCTCCATCTTGTCGGAAAAATTTTGTCTCATCCACTGCAAAACGGGCAAGTTAAGGAATGAACAAGTTATCATCTCAACCTAGCTCTTAGCATTTACAGTGACTGATTACCAACCTCATGTTCATAAAAATCGACCGATAATGCCTTTTGCAGACTTAGCGCACAATACAGTTACTTTCTGATCATAAAGGGGCTTCTCATGAAGCAAACAAGGGTTTTCCTCCGGCCAATACTTGATCCTCACGATCCATTGTTCCATGATTTACTGCGGTCTGAAGTTAGTTAACCCTCTCTCCCACAATGCTACCTTCCATTGCGTCTTCATTTAAAAAATGGTAAAGAATGTAGATTCCATCAATTTATGTAGAAGAAAGTTTCTAAAATCTATTTTCTCAATAAGTTATTTATTTAAAAAAAAATCCCGATTGATTAGCCGACCCTGTATAAAACATTTTAAACCAAATCATAGTTAATCTAAATAAATTGTTTGTGGATATTAAAGTATTTTAAATTTTTTCTAATCAGCTAAGTTGGTTGAATTCGAGACATCTGCAGATGTCTTACATTTTAAGTTCCAATTACCGGTTATAGCAAGTTTCATGAATTTTGACATACAAAGGGACATATGGACAAAATAAATACTTATATAAGTCATGAATAATACTTCTATAAATATAGATTTTACAATTAACCTTACTATTGGAGTATTTTAAATGTTTTAGATAAATGTGAGCACATTGAAGTTAGAAGAATAAATGAAAATGGGCAAAACCTCCTGTAGCTCGGCTTCAGAAACAGCTTAATCATCACAAACACAATTCCCAGGTAACTGTTTTGATAAGGTGTCTTGGCGTAATTCAAGATCATCCTCATGTTGGCATGAACTTAACTGACAGATCACAGCATTGTGGTGTCTCGAATGGTGCTCCAGGGAAAGCCCTACCATCAGAGAAGTGTTAAATCGCTTAAGATTAACCTCTCAAAAACTTGCATTCCCTCCAAATGAGATGAGTTCCTCGAAACCTTGTCTGAAAAGAAAACAACCACAGACGGGGCAAAAGATCCAGAACAGCACTGGACTACAATGAAGAAATCAATCCAAGACTATGTAATTAATGTGTTTGGGAAACAGGCCAGGAAAACCCTAGATTGGTCTTCTGCCTTAAATCCGACCATTCCGCTAGTTCTTGAAAAAACATGCCCTTCTCTCCCATAAAATCAGACTTACTAGAAAATTTAAAAGAATACCACAGGAAGTGTAGTGCTGAAGCTCAAAGGGTAACTAGAAAAGGTGTGAAGGTCTATTGGGATTCTCTTTGCTCTACAATTGAAACATCCCATGATGGAGGAGACATTCGAGGAATGTACTCTGGAAATACAGTCGGCATTAGGGCCCTCCATGCAATCACTTCGTATCCTTCAGCGTAAAGACGGTACGACGATCATGGGTAATTCTGAGAAATTAAATCGATAGATTGAGCAGTGCACTGACTTGTATAATGGTGACAGCAACGTGTCCCACCAGGCCATCCAGTCAATCAATCCTTTCCCAACTTTAAATAAACTAGACAAAGAACAAACGATCCAAGAGGTAGCCAAAGTAATATTTGCTTTCCGCAGCAATAAAGCAGCAGGTGAAGACGGAATATCCGCTGAGCTCCTCGAAGCACGCTCAGAGGTTCTTAGCGAATACATCTATCGGCTTATCCTCAACTGTTGGGCCCACAAAACTGTTCCACAATATTTCAAAGATGCAAAAATTACAACACTTTTCAAAACCAAAGTTTCAAGAAGGGATTGCAATAATAACCGTGGCATCTCACTTCTCAGTGTAATTAAAATTAGATCATATATACTATTATTGCACGAATATTTGATTAAATCATTAAAGAACAGAAAAATCAGGTTTGTCCCTGATGGTCGCACGCCAAGAGAATATAATATAGACGCAGGTGTATTACAGCGGTTAAGTCTTGGACTTGCTTATTCCTGATAATCATAAATTACCTCTGTGATGAAATTGTTTTTGAGATAAGTATATTGACTAATAACGCTACGCTTTATAACAGATCCGAAAAGAAAACGAATGAACACGTATCTAAGGAGACAGATAAAACATAGGGGAAGACCGCCAGTATGTAGTGCAATCAATCTGTGAATGGTTGGAAATGTGTAATGCTCCCAAGACTAAGTTCTTTTGTTTGTTTAAGAAACGTTTGCAGCAGCCGATTGCTACGGTTAATGACACACTAGCTTAAAGTACTTCGTTTTAACTTCCAGGCTTAGCATTCACAAAATATATGAATTAGAAGAAATACATTGAGGTAATTGCCAAGACCGATGGGATGAAGGTGAGCTGTTATTATCGTCCTAAAAGTGACTGATTCCTGTACCACGACAAAACCACTGTTCGCTCATGCATGGAGTATTCTTTGCAAGATCTGAGCTCGTGCATCTTTCACTAGTCACTCTCTCCAGGACAGTAGCCAAAAATGAGTAACCAGCCTAATTAGTTCTTCATTTGTAACCAAACTCCAGCCTCCGTCCTACCGTCAAAATGTAGCATCCCTGCGCCTATTTAAAAATAATTTTAATGGAATGTGCTCTGAAAACTTCGAACACTTGTTTTCCCTGGACGTATATTCCCTTGGCAAACCCGTCAACTAGCAAAATCCACTATTCTACTGTAGAGATGCCGTAAAGCCTTCTACTCAAATAGCTTCTTCGCTCTTACTGCTAATCCTTAGAATTCTGTCCGAGTCCGTGCTTCTTTGACTGCCTAACTTCATAGAGTATCTTTGTATATTTTGTCTCAAATAATAGCACTTTGCCTTGTTTGGGATATAATGCTAATCAAAAATCATGTAAGAAATTGTTATAGTTTATTTAAAATGAAAACTTGTTTGAAAGCGTTGGTAAAAAATTAAATTTGGAAATAGACAAAGTACCTTAGAAACCATGAATAGGATGCAACTATTATTTAGGATATTAATAATATGATCTGTTATTTTTGTCTTATATTGTTCGTCCCTCGTAGTCCTTGTGAACGCTATCAGAAAAAAAACCCTCCAAACCTTCCGCTCAGAGACGTCTATAAATTAGGTACTGGTCAATGAAAGCTAAAAATATTTACGAAGTATTTTTTTGAATTTAAAGAAAATTGGTGTCTAAGAAAAATAAAACAAAGATAAAAATATACTTGATTAAATGAATGTCTAAAACATGGAATCTACTTCAGTAATTGTTAAAGCCGCTTAGACTTTGACATGTCAAATGAAAAACACATTTTTTGGATGAAATACACGTTTAAAAAATTAAGCAATAAACGAGACAAATGTGGAGGAAGCAGATTACTAAGTTTTTGTTATGTTTCACTAGAAAGAAAACTGTAAATTTTTTCCGAAATATATTTTATTGAATTTTCATTTACACCAAACAAATAATCAATGTGAAAAGCTAATGAAATAAACTTTGTAAAATAAATGATATTGCAAGTGTTAAAGGAGACATTCTAAGTAGGTAATTGTTCAGCAGTACTTTGGTTTATACTACATTTAATTTTGCATGTATACAAAGTCTGGATAAATGTAACAGGCAGAGAATTAAAAATAGAAATAGACCGGAGAAAAATAGCTATAACAGATACTCTTTTCCGACATCTACTACGAAAACCACAAAAAACACAGAGACACAAACAGATGAATTGAGCCAAACAAGAATAGCCTTCATAATACTTAAGAAGAAAGAAAGAAACTACCAAATTGTAAATTTTACCCAGCAGACCACAGGGTGACAATGAAAGATAAAGAAAAATAAACCAAATATGCAGAACTTGCCGGAAAACTGAACTGAATATTGAACTTACAGGAAACCAATATAATATGACTGTTAAGTTATTGTAGGGGCACTATAGAACAGTCCCAAAGAATTTGACAAGAAAACTGATTATGAGAAATCGGAATCGATTGGAAGACTGAGACTATGCAACAAGCGATAATGCTGAAAACATTTGAAATCTTAAGGAAACCCCTCGAGTCTTAATCCACATTGGAGAAAAATGATGAACAGGCAAATAGAAACGCCAATAGATGTGAAACAAATGGATGTAACTAAGAAAACGGGAACCGCAAAATCGTAAATTGTCTACATGCACCCTGGAACATAAAACATTCGAGGAGTAAGCATTGACTGGCATCATACCAAATAGTCGAAAGGTGAAGGAATATGGAAAGATCGAGGAGGGGAAGCACTGAGTGGACATCCATTCCATATGTGCGAAGACGTCTGGAACATAGATGAGGCTTATTGACACACAGATTCCAGTGATGATCAATGATCATTACCATCAAGGAGTTAATGGCAAACGGCTATTGCAATAATGCAAATACATCTGCAAAGGTTATCGAAAGAGGTGGCGAATACTAGAAGTCTGGAGAGATTGTTGTCACCCAGACTCCAGGGAACACCACAGGTTGTCATCAGTGAGCAATCTTTGATGATGGGCTGTGTGAAAACTAATGAGTACAAATCATAGAAGTAGCAGTAGTAGTAGTAGGAATAATAATAATAAATTCATTAATTATAATGATAACTCGTATAAATTAAAACATTTACTTACAACATAGGAACTGCAACTAAAAGGGACACAAAGCGATTGAAACTGCAGGAACTGTTATAAACAGTGCTTCTCTCATAACAAGGGATTATACTCGGCTGATACCAAGAAAAGCAGCCGAGAAGGGTCAAGAAAGACAGAAAAGATGAGAAATAAAGCACTAAACAGTATTAAACTGGATGAGTGCGAGAAAGATTGAGATACTGAGGAGGCTAATTGTTCACCAAATTACGGTGAAGACAAATTGTCGTTGCAAACGTAAACTCAGTGGTGGCTGCGATAACGCAGAATAATTTGCAAATTTTATTATACCAGAAATCTGAGATAGTTTTTGACACCCAAACCCCATATAATATTCGGGTATACGGCATAATCACGGAGATACATCAATTTTTGTTATATCACTGTAGTTCAGCAAGTACAAGATAAATGACCATTTGGAAATATTAGGCGCTGTACCCTCTTGATGTAGATACCCCTGGCAAAACCGGACTCGGATAAATGGACGTCGACAACTCCGTGCAAGTAAAAACCTGATGGTATTATCTCTGTCGGTGGGTATCGCTTGTGAATTTCATACACCATGGCACTTCCTACTTCAGAGGAGGTCGCTCGAATCCGCGAATAGTTAGTACTTCTACGGTATTTTGTACAATACTAGGTAATATCAGTGATTAATTTCTGAAAATAACCTTGTGTGAACTCCTAGTGCGTACAAAAATAATAGTGGCATATATATGCGTCTATATTTAAAGTACAAAATAAATCATACTCTTCTTTTGTTGTATTAATAGATATTTTCAAGATTAAACTTCACAGTTTTTCACATATAATCATCGTTGTTTTATATTATTAGCAGTTAATTTCCTTCTTTGTCCATAAAAGTTTATGCATGCGTAATTTTTCTAACGGATCAAAAACACGTATATTTACTTTTATCATTTTAGATACTGAAAAATATAAATGTTCCTTAGATAGCGTACATTAATCGTTCGCCTCAGGTTACTTTACTTCTATTTATCGAAAGAATAGCTTAAAAAATAAATAATGTTTACAAACGTGGAATGATTTCTAATGCAACTGGAGAGTATTCTTGAATTTCAATTTTATTTTCATGCAACACCAATCAGGTAAAACGTGTGTAATTACAGATTGAAATGGATATTTTTATACTAGAGTGAAATCGTTTTCTGAAGAACTTAAAAAACAAAAATTAAACGTTTACATTCAAAACAAATAAAGTGGTCATGTTTCAACATCGCAGTTCAATTGATACACAGAATGTAAAGGTTTCGTTATTTGAATGAGCATAAAGATAGAAATAATCTTCTTCGAGTACCTGTTGAAATTGATAGGGAAACCTTATAAAGAAAGTCATATCATCATGTGTTTGCACAATTGTACCAATATGTGAAAATGCATATATATATATATATATATATATATATATATATGCTCACAATAATGGGGAAATACATATATACTCACAATAATGCATACTGGAGACAACTCGAATGCCTATTAGATACGATCATCGTGTTTCTAAGGTCTTTGTGTACAGGAGTATGTTAGGAACCCTGGCATGAGCGTGCTTTTTTCGACAAGTGAACTCTGCCTTAATATTCAAAATCACATAGTGTTCATGGCTCAAATAAGATCTACTCAATATGGTTAACGCATACTAGATTTTTTATGAGGAAGTCGCACCTTCCCCAAATAAATAACAGCACGAAACTCAGTACTTCACTAGACAAGAATAATTCTTGTTCTGAAGTCAAGTAAGACCAATAGACCACTAGAAAAGTATACTATATCTTATGTAAATGCTCAGTTAGGGAGAGGAAAATTATATTCCCAGCTTCTTATTCAGTGTTTGCGAGGTTATGGGATATTCGAATAGCTAGATCAAGTATTAGCCCAAGAAAAGGTCCCTTTACTTATGAGACCTTCAACCTAACTATAAAGAAGCAACGAGAAATTTCAACAAGTATTGGAAACACGATTATTGTATTTATATTAAAAATGCAAAATACCATACATATGCGATACTTGCACATCCAATATATATTTATCAGATCATCTTTATATCGCTGTATATGTGCTTTTGTGGAAATAAATTATTGATTATGTTTTAATCAATACTTATAAGTAGGTAGCATATCTCTTGTATACCTCTCTCATGAGAATCCTCAAGCTTTGAATGTTGTAAACCGTATGCGCACAGAAAGTAAATATTTATTTTTATAAATCAAGAATACACACTGGCTCTACGATCGTCGGAATGTTGCATCGCTGTATTTGTTTTGTAAGTACTTTAATGAAATGTGCTCTGATAAACTCTTAGCATCTCTTCCCTCCTCGATGTTAACATGTATGTTGCTGCTCAAGTCCTAACAATCCTCTATTTAACATAATCGCTAATAGAAGCCCCTTACGCCAAAGTAGAAAGTATTACTTGTTTGAGGTGAAAAATAAAAAAAAATGAATTATGGTAAATGTTCCAGTGCAGAATTTGAACATTCGATTAGTTTTAAAATCACTTAACGATGTTATGAAGAGTTATTTTGTATTAGCCACAAGATGTGTATTAAATCAGAAACAATTAAAACTGTTTCCTATGAATATTTAAGGCTCTTCATGCAAAGAATTGTGATAAGCTTTACTAATGGTATATACACGTCTACTGAGTATTGTGCTATTCGTTGTTTTAATAGCTTTATTTAAACGTATTTCATATCCTTATAAGTATATATATATATATATATGTGTGTGTGTGTGTGTGTGTCTTTAATTCTCCCATTTGAGAACCAGGACTTTTGGCATATTTGTTTATTTATATAAACAAATATTACATGGTCGCAACACGGTACATGCCAAGAGTCCTGGTTCTCAAATGGGAGAATTAAGGATATATACTTATTTTAATAAACATAAAACGTTAATTTTAAAATAAGGGATTGGGGGGTGATATTTTTACATTCCAGACATAGAAAACGAAAGGGGGAAAAGATGTTCAGACTTAACAGAATAAAAAAGAAATAAAAAAGGAAAAGAAATAGGAAAAAACGAAAAAGAAAGAAACGGAAAACGAAAAAAAAAGGATTAGTGTGATTACATTGCCATAACAAAATGGAGGGGTTTAACACATTTAGAATCATCTATGAAGAAAGGGCTTGGAGAGAGATTGCCAAAGCACGAATTCTGTTTGTCGTAAAATAAACATCAGGGAGGAAAGGGGCTGGCTCAAGGGATGGGATAAATGCAAACGTGTAAATAGAGCTTGCATCCAGGTATACATACATATATGTATGTACGTGTTAGTATCTTAGTTGAGCCTACACACACACACACATGTTTACATGTGCGCATATATATATATATATATATATATATATATATATATATATATATATAAGATTGCATCTATTTCAATTAATAAGACCTGCAAAATCCTTATGCATGGATAATTAGTTTATATTTTAATTTTAATTGTAAGTAATGATAACCACTATTATCTCAGGTTAAGCCTATTTGGAAGTAATATAAAAAACTGCCATTAGCCTAATAAGCGATGCTCTTTGTGTAAACTAATCGAGCTTAGGCATTTGGGCGATGTCAAAACATCGTTAATTCATTAACCGAACATGCATTTTGCATTCGCCAGCTGACTTCCATGTCAATGCGATTGTTGTCCATAATCATGGTTTCCAGGTATTTAAATGTTGAAACCAGGTTTAGTTCTTCGCGATTTATTTGAATGTATGCTTTATGTGGGTACAATATACAGGGTGTCCGTAAAGTTACTATACAGTCTTATTGTTTTATTGTATTATATTTGTATTAAAAGTTAATATTTATTTTTCTTGATCGTGACTTGTGCACCAAAGTTTGTCAGAGTGTGGTGTCACGTTGTCGAGAATGTATTGGAGCTGAAGGCCTCCAATTTGAATATTTGTCATAGAAATTGTTTGCCTTGATTGTTACAGTCTTTTCGGATGTAACACGTGTATTTTCTGAGATTTTTATAAACGTAAAGGTGTTATTTCTTTTTATTTCTTTTGTTACAAATAAATATTTTAATACAATATCTTACTGTACTGTTAATATATTACAGGGTGTCTGTATAGTAACTTGTAAGACTGTATAGTAACTTTACGGACACCCTGTATATATATATATGTATATATATATATATATATATATATATATATATATATATATAGTAAGTTATAAAAATATATATGGCAATTAAGCCTAGTGTGGATGAAACGCGGAATATTATGTGTAGCTTAACTACCATATATATATTTTATAACTTACTACCTAGCCTTACCTATGTATTGAGCACTGTTAAAGTAAATACTTAGTTTACGCATAAATTATACTTTCGTATATCAATTTATGTGATTAAATGAAGTAGTCATATATATATATATATGTATGTACAAATATATATATATATATTTGTACATATGTATATAATTATATATATAATATATCTATACACACACATATATATAATATATATATATATATATATATATATGCTTGTGTGCGCGTTTTCTGTATCTGTGTGTGTATTAGTTCCATTAATAAACCATATCATTTCAAAGGTTTGCCAGGCGACGTATTAATTAGGTTATGCAAATCTTAATAATAATAATGATGATGATGATAATAATAATAATAATAATAATAATAATAATAATAAAGAATTTATGTACGCATGATGCACTCCATATTTTTTATCGATGAACATCAATATTTGTAGCTACGTATAATAACTAAGAGGCTAATAATTACTGGTATTACTTACGCAATAACAAATGCAAAAATTCCACGACATATAGTAGTAAATGTTTTAATGAGTTCAATATATAAGTATACTAGACTAACAGCTGCCACAAACAAGTAGAGAAGTCCCTACACAGACATTTAGCATCAATTTATGTAACTTTACGAAGTTTAAAATCAAGATATAGTGATAGTAAACCTTTTGTTTTATACCGTCATTTGAATTTTAATCAAAATTTGATATATTCTTATTAATTTGCTGAACGTACACCAGTTTTAAAGATAAATACATCTGATCTGCCCGGCTTACAGAAAATTTACATGCATTTTCTCAATCGAAAAAAACGGTTCTGTTTTGCATGCATATAAAAGGAAGCTATATTTTTCATGTACGATGGTCATTCCAAAAGTAATGCAAAAATAATTTGAAGAGTTACGGTAACAAAGGCTTTTAATCTCCAGAATATTTTTTCTACGCAGTCACCAACGTTCTTAAAGTAATTTTACCAGCGATGGCTTGCTCTCAGGACATTGCCGTTCGGAGAGACTTTGTCACTCACATCTCTGCGTACACTCTGTGATGTACGAACCCGTCAACTAACTACACTGATAAACATTGCAACGGCAGCGTAAACCTCCAACAGGGTGCGATGAATGTTGATCGGTTCAATTCTTTCAGCATGCAGGAAATAAATGATGCTTCTATGTCTCTAGCGCATATCCATGATAGCTCTCATAGTGTCTATATCTACAACAGAATGATGAAACTAAGGTAATTGATGCATAAGTTCAGTCATTACAACAAAGCAATTTACAATTTTTGATGAGCTTTTCAGCGGAATGAAAGATGTGGACCATTACTTTTGAAAGGATCCTCGTATATCTAAATCGGTTTCGTGCTGCATGTAGATAAAAATTAATTTTTCTCGTACATAGGAAAATACTGAGTTTCCTCCTCGCATAGAGACAGATGTTTCTGTTTCCTTTTTGTATGAAAATGTGTTATTTGTCTTTTAATACAAAATGATTTTTTGTTTCGCGAGAAAATTTTTGTATCACTTTTGTGGCTCGTTTAAATGAAGATACGATTATAACTTATGCTTTCTTTTTGATTTAATGTATTACAAGATTTTGATTTAATGTATTACAAGATTTTGATTTTATAAAATCTTTAAAAGTACAGGTTTGGGGAAAATAAGATTTATTATTATCATTGATTTCTTTCTTGAGGACACGAATACACCTGTTATCATGCATGTAAAGCACAAAAAATAAAGGTTTGGAAGTCATCTTGTGAACGCAAACGTGGTTGATTGTGTAAACTAGTTACAATAAACAAAGTATAACATTTACTATATGAACTAAACTATGAAATAATGGCCCTGTCCCACTTCTCATAGCAGTAGAGCAAGGACAACTTGACACAATTATAAATGTTTCTTCACAAAGAAACCACTTAGGGTCGTCCAATTTAGCTATGGAGACCGTATTTAGTAGAACACCTGAGGTCTGTCCTTCAAATACGACGTGATTAAGGAAATCAATGCTGCATCACCCGGGAAACACTTTTCTTTCAGGAAGAGCTCCATGGCTGAGACGAGGTTAAATTCAGAGGGTGCAATGGTAAGGAGATTTGCTGAAGCAGCAATAGGCACTCACACTTCCTGCTGCTCTAGCGACATGCGCATTATTGCAGATATAGTAAGATAGTTTTGCTGATATGCTGCGCCTCTTTGATTGATTACTTATCTCAATTTCTTTAAAACATACATAATATCATACCGTAATTGTGGAACGGTTGACCAAGAAATCTGATTCTATTAGAGGTAGGCTGCACTCTTACCTTTTTTGAAGATGGTGAGTTCATGTACTTCCATTCAATTGACTGGTCCTTGATCTCTGAAACATACTGATAGACTCAGGACTCATCGTCAGCAATCATTCATCTGTAAAACTTTAGCAGATCTTCTTGGCACATCTTCAAATTCATGCCTGAGAATTCGACATATTCTTCCTTATAAAAAGGGGGTCAGCTATTTGGGAATCTATCTTGCAAACATCTTATTCATATGCAAATTGTAATAAATAATAGTTTTAACAGACTGTACTAATCTTACATTCTTCGATTATTTGGCCAATAGTCACGCATCGATATTTCGAAATGGCACCACAACTTGACTGACAGAGCTTTTCAATGACAGAAGAATAGCTAATCGGTTTGGTAATTTTTTTCACAGATTTCTTGCCAAGTTTGAATACCCGATTTCAATATTTTACAATGCCATATTATGGGGCCGATGTGACCTGCGACAATATTCAACTATGTCTTGTCGAAAGATTTTCGAGTTCTACAGTAAGATTTATAGATTCGACAAGATATATTTGAGGAAGTTCAGAGGTTACATCGACCGAAACGTTACTCGAATAAAACTGAGGATGAAAATAGTAATCTGAACAATCCAAATCATACAAGTTCTTATAAAGTCTTATAATGCTTATTTTTATTACAATTTTACCTCAAACAAGGCACAGTGACACTTTGATGTAGGGGGCTATTATCGGGGGCACAAGTTGCAGGGGTACTAAGTAGGGAGTTTAGCAGCGAGATGTTCGTTCACATTACACTAGAAATTCTGATTGTCAATACTATTGGGAAAGAAGGAACCCGGGAGGGGATTCGAAAGTCTAGCAGTTCTGGGGGAAGAACCTATTAGATTAAAAGGCTTTCTCATATCTAGGGTTCTCTACTTTGCAGGGGTGGGATTTAGCTGCTTCTCGGGTTTGTCGGGGGTATTAGCGTCGAGGGGTACAAGGGCTGGTAGTTCGTCGGAACATCCACTATTAAAATACTTATAGAACAGGTGAGGGATGCAACATTTCGTCGATGGGACATAAGTTGAAGCTTAGATGACAGTTCAAGATCTATCAGGTGAGCAACTCTCTTTGGAAATCAGGAGCGAGATACAAGTAGCAGATGCACAAGCCCAAATGTGACAACAATACTTTATGCATGGGCGAATGACAGCCATGTAGAGGTACAGATTACTTTAAGGCGGAAGTAACATTCTAGCACGGTAAAAAGAACTCGTCCTCTTTGCAGCAGCTTTGGCAATTCTCTCAATGTATCTGTTTCAAGTCATGTTTCCTGTGAACGTTAGTATTAGGAGTTTGAAAGAAGTACTTTCAGGGAATGTATCCTTAACTATAGCTATTTGTGGGTGAGAAGGTGTTTTGTAATTGTTGAAGGAAACAAGCTTAATCTTGGCAGCATTGATGTTAGTATCAAGTTTTGTCCCCATTCCATTACGGATATGAGACATGACTAATTGTGCAGTGGAATGATTAAAAAATAATAAAAATGAATAAAAATAAAATATTACTACCAGCCTCGATGTACGGTGGAAAAAAAGCCTTCTTAAACATAAGTAATTACTTTTTTAAAAATATTCTTCTGGATTGTATTAAAAACAGAAAACAACAAGCCAGTTTCTAAGTGGGAAGGGTTGTGGTATATTAGCAATGATGGTCAGGCCTTTTAGGAATAGATGGTGTTCTGAATGATATGTACATCTAAGAAGATGCCCAATATATAAGGACAAAGACACATTCTTTAACCAACAACACAATAACACGGTCTTAAGAATAAATTGATACTTAGAAAATCGTACGTAATTGATTTCAAATAGCTATGTATGGAATTCAATGCACATTTTACATATTTTATACTTCAGAATGGCTGACACTGTCGTATCATACGCCTCAAAATCTGTCAATATTCTAAAGGTAACAGAATATTGTTGCTATTTATTAATGGATTTGTAATATGTATTGGTACAATTTTAGAGAAATAGACGGTACCTGTATTTTCTACGAAGGGTTGACACCACATTATATCCAAAAATAACATGAAATATACCCTACAAAAAGACCCTTTACGCGAGGCAGCTGTTGTGAAAAAGCATAATTATCGAATAATTAGCTTAAAAATAAATGTTATACGTACAAACATTTAAACATATACCCATATATAACTTTATAAATATAGAGTAATTTGTAAAGAGAAAATATGTTCTTTTTTCTTAGAAAATAAAAATCAGTCCCTTATGTTCTTTATAAAAAGCGTGATTCTCAAATGCTTGTATACGGAAGTCAGGTTTCATTGTAAACAGTTCTCTCTGCATATGAATATATATCTCATATCTATCTATCCATCTATCTATCTATCTATCTATCTATCTATATATATATATATATATATATATATATATATATATATGCATATATATATTGTCTTCTTGTCAGTACAAATTGATTTCTTCCTTTCATATTATGAAAGTAGTTTATTTCCCAACCCTTTTTGGCTTGATTTATTTGCAGACTTCAAAAGACTTTGCACTGTTTTAAAAAAAAAAAACTCGAACCACAGCCTTAAGTCAGTTGTTAGCAGCGGCATTATTTTCTGCAACCTTATCAATTCTGTTTATTTTTTCTGGTCATCTACCTTATGTCTCTTGACTAGAATCTTCCCCTGATGGCTCCATTGTATAGTTTAAGTCTGAAAGCCAAACAACATTTTCAAACTACTTTAATATTTTTTTCGTATTACATGGTAAACGGATTATTTAATATTTAGTTTTTTTTTTTAGTTTTTCTCTTGATATTTGCATGTCGTTGTCTATCTTGCATTCCAAGGATTATGCTTGGTTATGCCATTTCGAAGATATTGATATTTCGTTCATACTCCACCAGCAGCAAAAGAAACGACAAATGCATTTAAAGTATCAATATTAGATCTATTGCTATGCTTTTACTGCTCTATTAAATATAGAGTTTGTGTTTTCTATTATGCTGCCACTGTCAAACCATAGACTTGGATGTTGCAGAGATTATTAAGCTCCTATTGGAACTATTCGGGGCGAACTAAACAATGTTCCATAAACATTGGAAATACCTGAACATAGTCAAGGACAACCAGCAAGAGTTTTTACGTTTTCAGCATCGGTGAACGAGCTCTGTAATTTTACTGTAAGTTTATAGGATAACCCCTAATTTAAACACGCTTATTGCATGCTCGCGCGCAGAAACAATCTCTGTAAGAAAAGTCAAGTCCGTCTTCGATAAACTCATGCCATAATTAACGAAGTTCAAGAACACCGTCTAGCCTCATGAAAAAAGTTCTTTCTTGGCGATAAAATCTTTTACAAGACCTACAAAGCAACGTTACATTCTGGGAAGTTGACATTATCAAACAAAAAATTGGCGAACTGGTCTATATCGTCCGGGGATCGAAAAACACCTACAAATGCCATATGAAACTCCTCAGGAAATACCACTTGAATGAATCAGAGGAATCATAACAAAAACCCGCGAAGAGCCGATTGACGTAATACTCGATAATTTTGATTTTGAAACACCTCGAGTCTCTGCTTAGGTGCAACGCTCAGGACGAGAAAGAAAATTTACGCAGCCACTCGATGTAAATCCCCATAAGAAGAAGTCTTAACAGTTTTATTTTTCCTTTTTTTTTATTAAAAAAAGAAAACTCTGGGAATGGGAGTTGTAAAACAGAAACTTACTTGCATTATAGTGTATTTCAGTACTATATTACGATGTGAGATAACACTTTTAAAGAACACCGTCGTAATACCGTAGTATCAGCAAAAGTACCAGTAGTACGCAGCATGTACGATTACGCACAATGGGCATCATCGTTTAGTAAGCTCCGCTTACTTTTTACCTTATCCTTGTAACCTTTTTGGTTAATATATCTTTCTAAAACCTAATTCCGTGGTTTCCTTCTGTTGTCACATGTGTAACCATTTCGGACTTCCAGGTGATGTATGTTCCTCTCCGCTTATCTCGGCATCGTTTCCAGTCGAACTGGACTTCTCCTTGCTTCGTGTCTATTCAGGATGGGTGTGGTTGGCGATTGCGTAACCCTTGTCTCACAATTACAAGCGCAGCTGCTCATACAGGGGGTATCCTTTGTCTTTCGAAACTTAACGGATGTATCGTATTGTATATAATTACGCATAAGCAAGTCAATTTGATTGATTGACTTGCAAAAAATCATACTGATGCGGGGAATCAATAGACAATTCTGATTAAACGTCAAATATATAAAGGGACATTCTAAGTGCCATGTTGTGCAGCATATTGTCCGATCGAATTTTAATTGTTGCACGCTGGTAGAGTCTGGTAATGAGGGTGTCCAACGGCACATGGCCAACTGAAAGAGTATTTAAGAACAGAGAAAGGTTTCCGCTATCTGTGAATTCCTATAGTAAAGAAGCTATTTTGTTGCTAGTCGGATTTATTAGAGCGTATTTACCTTCAGCTGTACAATAGCAGTAAGCTCATCGGAACACACCTGTGGAAATACTTGCGAAAGAAACACACAGATAACATGATTACGGTAGGAGGGTAGGGGACTGAGCTTGGCAGAAAGTGCAGGACATTAAATTCAGAGACTTTTTTGTCTAAGATGAAGATGTTAGTTGTTAATGCCTTCGCACAAATATAACAACAATACTCTGTGCATAGGTGAATGGTGGCTTTATAGTGATATAAGATACTGACAGATGTGTGAGAATAACTAGTCTGATAAAATGAACCAACTTTCTTTGTATCTGACTTTGCAGTGTCTTGAATGTGTTTCTTCCATTCCAGAGTTTATATCATTTTATACAGAATTTAGTTTAGAAAACGTTAGTATTATCGTATGCATTCATTAAAAAGAATATCCATGCAGTCAGAATGCATAGACTTAAACTAAAAAATATATGTCCAAATAGAGAATTCCAACGTTTTATAATGAAATGCATCGTAGTAAATACACACAGTAAATTCCACTTTATGAAATTCCCTTTCTTTATCTTCTTTCACCTTCATCCAATACACCTGCCAAAGTTTCGCTGGCCAGCAACGGCTTATCTTACATAGTATGGTCGTCATTGGTAAATATTTGTTTTCTCTTTCAATCAAGTCGAAACCAATAAACACATGAAATCAGATGTTGAATGCTGAATGTCAAAGCAATTTCCCTTTTGTTTAAAGCAAATGATCAGGAAGCACGTACGACTTCTATACATTCTACCAAAGTGATTATTATTTAATCCTGGGAGGATTCAGCACTGACATCGCATGTCAATGCTTCACATGATTAAAGAAATCAAAATCTATTTCTTGTATTTTCTGCCATTTGCGTTTATTGGACACTTTTCCGTTGATAACAAGAATTTTGAGGCAGTCAGTTTAAGAGTCTCGTGTTAAATTAGCGAAAGCCAATATTGTAGATGTTGATGATTACATTAATAACCTCTCTTTGTTTCAACAAGTTTTGATGGCTTCAATAAAAGAATTGGAATAAAAACGTCTGGTATTACTGATAGAATTTAAAGCAGATTATTGCGATCTTTTGTGGTTTTTAATAGTTCTAGTCACAATAAATGAAAAAAAATAATTGTCTAAATACCTTTTTGGGTTATTTTACCTGATTTAATAGAAACTGATATTAACTAGCTGCTTTGCATGGTTCTCTGTTTGAAATTAAAATAAATAGTAAAAATTGTCTTCATTACTATGATGAAAAAAAAAACTATTTCTAGTTAACCAGAGGAACTTGTGAAAATTCCACAACGGCTTTTTTATATGTAATACATTGCTGCTGGGCATTTTCTGGACGTTCAGCGTGAATGGAAACCCAGTTATATTATTGTAGCCCTTTTGTTAAAACTGTAAATGTATTTATGTAAAGACATAGGCTAGCGTCAGAATATATATGGTTAGTACGGTTAATCTCCAACAACCTTATAAGAATCTGTAACATATTTCCATTGTATGCACGAATTGCACGAAGAGAAACCAAACGATATCATTATACTATCTTTAAACAGAAGAGATACTACCCTTGGATCTTAGCCAGAAGACCAAGAAAGTATATTTTAGTTCCGCGTACGACCCACAAGCAACACAATTTAAAAAAATTCGACATTGCGTCTCTGATGATCGGAAGATCCTATTTACTAAAAACGAAGATAGAAAGATTTAATATAAAAACGATTTAAATAAATAAACAAACAGAAACATTAATATTTCGGCAAATTTAAATGTGCATTTTGCATTTCAATTTGCTGATATATTTATGCATGCGTTATTCATCCATCATCCAAATAAAGGTTTTCTTGTTATAATTCATCCTTAGTATGACTAGTATTACCTGTTTATTCAATATTTTATATCGAGTGCGATTTAGTGTCCGTCAGAAATCGAATCTATATTATTACTTCATTGAACGGATTTTTATCATAAAAATTTAATATATGTCTGTCCGGAACCGGAAATGTACAATTATTTCTAACTAGCAGGGCTACGCGGCATTGTCCTCGGCCATAAAAGTAAATGTTAAATACAGTAAAATAAAGTATTTATTTTAAAATGAAGGACAATGATAAAGGGCGCCCACGTTTTTCTCGTGATACTAAGGGGAACAAATTATAGATCATTTATAGACATCCCCACTTTGCTTAGCAGTTGTGCTCCAAAATTGATGATCATCTGTCAATTAGTTTAAGTGTGGATGTTAATAAACAAATAAAATACATTTAATGCTGAGCATTTACCCTGACTTTATTTAAGAAGGCATTCAATTGCATGGCGACGGATCTTGCTGAAATAATATAAAAAATAAAAATAAATAATAGTTATTATTTGCATACCTGTGTGTATGTATGTATGGGTGTGGGCATACGTAACAGAATACTCGGGGCGTAGGCCACAGTCGGGGATATTTCGTATACTTAAAAAAAAGACTCACGACTAGCGTCTAAAACATAACTTACTCTAAAGAAATAGTTTTTAAAAGTTAAAAATAAAAATGCATTTTTGTTTTGCGTATTTGCACACGTACGGATCACGCAGGGCGTATGCTACAGTTGAGGCTTTAAATAGATTTTTAAAAGTAAAAAGTAAAACTGTGTGTGTTAGAGAAGGGAAGAAAAAGAGGCATTAAATATACATGTTTTTTTTCAAGTTCAAAGGTTTAAAAATGTAATAAATAAAGATTCCAACTCGACACAATTAAAAAGTAACAAAAAAGGAGAAAACCTAACACAAATGAATTGATAATTAAAAATAGAAGGTTAAAAAGAAGAGGAGAAAGATGATGATGATGAAGAAGAAGAAGAAGAAGAAGAAGAAGAAGAAGAAGAAGAAGAAGAAATGTGATCGCATTCTCAGACGCAACAGAACCGAACATGGACACAAACACACGCATGCACAGACTAAAGTGAATACAATTTACGAAGGAAATACGCGCAGTGAGAGAGAGAGAGAGAGAGAGAGAGAGAGAGAGGAGAGAGTAACCACTTTACACACAGTGTGGATCCAGCATAAGTGAAAGCTACAGCAGTCCGACCACTACGAAGCCACTGTTAGAGGGGTGTGTAACGTACGCACATACACGCAATCAAAACAAACTTGTAGACAAAAATATATAGAAACAATAGTGTTGATGAGTATTATGTGTTAAAGGTTACAAATGTAAGCATCGTGTAAAATGTGTTCAATGGTTAAACAACTTGATCGCTGTGTAATCTTTGTTGCTGTTTTGACAAATAAGATGAAGGACTGGTTATTGAACGACTGTTTTATGACTGAAATGACCGATGCAATAAATCAACTTGACGCCGGGCAGAATAACATGTCTTTTAGTGACACCATATTTTAATGTTAGGAAACTGAGTTAGTAAATGTAGTTTATTAAGTGAAGAACTGGATTCCGGAATATGATAATTAAAGGAGATCAGAATAGGCAGGCTTTTGAAAGAGAGTTTTTATTATTTATGAATTCGAATTTGAAAAGATTATGTTAGATTTATGTATGTATGAGCCAGTTATAGTCAGTGTAATCACAGAATCAGTGGAATGTGCAGCATTTTTCCCGGTGGTTCCAATTAGAAGTGGTAGAATTAAATGATTACAGAGGAAAATAGGGATCCCTTCCTCTACCGATGTTGCGATTGTGATGATGTTGCTCGTCGGATGTAATGTAGTATTATCATGACTGAAAGTATCTGAAATGATGTTGGAAAGATACATAAGATAGTGGTTATAAGCCTAACTGAATTTAATTTATATGTGGCATTTGCTGTTGCAAACCTATGATACCTTTGTCCAAACGGGAGTCCCTGCGTGTACTTTATTTATATAGATTTGGTATTACCCTAAATACTCCATTCATCAGGAATAGTGTTATATATTTTCTGTTTATATTAGACGATCATTTCAGATATTTACTACTCATTTTTAAGGATACTTTAGGTTATGTTCTTCCGTCATGACACAATCTTCCCACGTATTACATTCATCTTGCTTTGCAGTAAGTAATGCAGTTTTGTTGTCATAAGACCATAATTGTGTGAATTGCAATTTTATTTGCATCTTCCCATATATGTTCCTTTACTATGATACAATCATCCTACGAATTTCCCTACTCTTTTGAAAGGCAGCGCAGTAATAGTTAGTTCCTCATAATATAATTTTCTTAAACTAACAAACATATGTCACAGGAGGAAACATATATTTGCTGTTATTTTTTTAATTATAGTTAATTTTAATGTTTGTTTAATTTTAACAAATCTTAAATAGCTCACCCAATATTCAGCGTTGTAAAATTGTAAAACTACTTTATATAATCTCCATCAAACTTCTGTATTCGGAACACTTTGTCGTTTTCCCGTTAAGAAAAATCGACACTATTTTTCAAACTATTTATTACTTAAGATGTGAAGACCATTTACTCACTTAAATGTCAGTGTTCTACGTTCCTATCTTATTTATTGAAAGCAAATTAGATTTTTTAATGACGTTTTTTATCTTGATAATGATAAAACAAAGCTTTTGATCGGAAACAACGGAGCAACATATACGAGAGTAAAAGGCTCGGTTGTATTTAGGGGAAGTTATAAAACTATCCGTTGATTACACACATCAGGGAAAATAAATGAATGCAATCGTCACAGCGAAAGATGTAGCCTCTGGCAGAACCATTAATTGGCAGCGCAAAGTTCGACACTGCAGTGTATTTTTCTATCATTTCTTTGATTTTCACAATGCTTGATCAGATAAAATTCCAATTTAATATGACGAGATCACGCTGAACATAATTCATACGAATCGCTAATAATGTATTCGTTTGAGTAAACAAATAAGGGAGTATCACAGATAAAGAATATGAATTATTGCTATAATTCATTGCATTTGTTTTACTCAAATTATTATCTTTATATTAAGGCGCGTAAGCGCTATGATGTACGTACGAAAACTTATTGCGTACCTACGTGTTCACTTAGATCACATCCAGGAACAACCGGAGCAGCTGCTCGCCCTGAGAAATAATGTCGAGAAAGGAATAACACGCAGTAAGAGGCATGCACACATAAGGAAACGGAAACAAAGTTTGATATATGCAGAAGAATGAAAGCCTTATTTTTGCATGTCTTTACTAAAAAAAGATTAGTATGCATTTGAAGCCGAAACAGTCCAATTCTTCTATTAATTTTATTATTGTACTAATTTATGACGCATCGTTAAGTTTACTATAGCATTTAAAACTAATGATTAATTCGGATAGTATGAAATGCTGCCCTGATACCATTTTCCCATGTATTATCTCCTTCTCGTTGCGGGTTATAATGTTGTGTATTATCTGTTTATTTTCCACGAGACTGCACTCTTTCTTTAATGGATAGTGTAGTATGTTTTCTGTGTTCATGATACCATTATACCAGTGATTACCTCCTCTTCATTGGGTAAGTCATATATCGGTTCTGTTGTAATGATACTATCTGTCACTTCATAAGTTCCCCATTTAGGCATTGTGTAATATCTGTTCTTTTCTCGTGATATCTTCCTCCGGACCATAATGTCTTCCCATAGGCAGTGTAAAATATGTTTGCTTGTCATGATACCGTATTCTCAGATATTTTCTCCGTCCTTTGTGGAAAATATATATGTTCTTTTATCATAACACCATTCTCTGACCGTATGCATAGGAAAGAATATGTACTAATATATTTAATTAAACGTCATAAAAATATAGTATAGGTAAATAAAAAGATAACATTTTAGTATTCGATTTTTCTTAATACTGATTGCTTCAAATGTAACACAGCACTCGTTTACATGTAGAATTCGTCGCAAGGTAACAAAGACAAGGAAATATATGGCTTACTCTTTTTTTGTCAGTGAAACAACAGGCATTTATTTACAGGTATTTCCAGAAAAACGCCACGAACTTTGTTTAAAAGTCTTCCTGCATTTAAATGTGCGCAACCAGACGCTACTGTGTCGAACACGTGACACTGTCTTTGTCCGACCGTGTTCAAGACGCGTCCTTTCCTATCGCCTTCAGTCCATACACGCAACACGTTTATCTCTGTCCGTTTCGATCACGTTTTTTTTATAATCGATTTCTTTGTGTCGTTCTCTCTGTTACATCAGCACGCAGATAGCTGAGTCTTTTTCATACGTTTGCTTTTGTTGGATTTTAGCCAATAGCATTAGTGCTTAACGTGCAATGAGCAAACTTGTCTAACTAATCTTAGTCTCTCTGAATAAGTAACGTACTTCTTGTTTGCGCCCAAATGAAATCCGTCATAACTGTGGCTAGTGGCGTTATCAGTACGTGGAACTTATAAATTAAGATATCAACAGATGCTTCTATGCATTAACACCTTTGAGTCAATA